>NC_090741.1:82858922-82868922 GCF_036898095.1 Palaemon carinicauda | reverse complement strand
TCTCTCTCTCTCTCTCTCTCTCTCTCTCTCTCTCTCCCCCCGCTCCCAAATTGTCTCATGGATCATTAACCTTATTCAGGCAGCCTAATTTTTAAGGTAACTTGCCTAGGAATGTGAAATGAAATAAATAAGGACAAGGAAAGGAGTCTTTAAATTTCCACAAATATTTTGTAGGCTAAAAAAAACTCTGATTTTGACCAAACTATTTTTATTTACGTTTAAGCCTAGAAAATAATCGCTTGTTAGTTTCTTTTAGATTACGGGAAAATTTCTTATTTTTGATCAATTGATAATTCTGGTTAGAAAATCAATAAATATCAATTATCAAATTTTGATTTAACAATACAAGTTGATTTCAAATTCCAAAAGATATTCCGGTGTTAAAATGAATTGTGATGTTCCGTTTTTTAACCGAAGTGTTGGGAGATTGCAAAGTGTTCTCTTATTTCTTTCTAATTCAATCCAGACGAAGATGCTAATTAAAATTATTGCATCGTAATATATGTGGCTATGTTTTACATGGAGCGAGTGTCCTTAGGTCCTACTAAAATATAAGGCAGGAAATGCTGCTAAGAAATGGCATAGTTGCATCTAATTAGGGGGCATTAAACATTGTTAAAGGTAAACTAATAGAAGACTAGTCGCAAACTCAAAAATAGGTCAAGGTTTATTTGATGAACAATAATTTCAGACTAACCATTGAAATATAAAAAGAAATATATTGATGGAATAGATAAAATATAGGCAAATGGGTTTACTACTTGTAGTAACAGTAAATAAACATATGTACCCCCTCTCTCTCTCTCTCTCTCTCTCTCTCTCTCTCTCTCTCTCTCTCTCTCGTCCATTTTACATTTCTTTTTCTGCATTGTCTTGCCATACAGCTTCCCTGCAACATATCTTCCTTTGCTCCAGTTCAGTTTCAAATTCAATATTCACTATTCAGCTTTTTCAGTCATTTAAATTTTTGGTATATCCCAGTTGAAATATCCCAATATAGTTTTAGCCATTTCAAGTATAGTTTCATTATACATTTTTTTTTCTTTTTCCTTATACAATCTTCCAATTCCTTAATGAATGTTTGGCAGTCGTTCAACTCTGCTGAATAGGAAGGCGAAATGTAAAAAAAAAAAAATTGCCTTTACTCGAAATCTGCTCTGAATAAAACTGCGGATTTATGTTATGTACGTAAATTTCATTCCCTCTCCTGGTCCTTAGGAATCCTCTTTTTTCTTCTGTTTTCCCTGACTTATGCCTCTCTTTTTTCTGAACTGCGAATAAAATGCATATTGGGCTGCTAATCTGTTTGTTCTGTATATGAAAAATAAGTATTTTATTCATGCAGAATATGTGATTCTTTGTTTTTTTCGTTTCTTTGTTTACTGATTTTATACTGTGGTGTCAAGACTACATTATTATAGAGGCTAAAATTTAACCCTTTTACCTACCAGAAGACATTAAAGATTCTGGGGGAGCAATTCGTCTCTTAAGTAGAGAGAGAGAGAGAGAGAGAGAGAGAGAGAGAGAGAGGATTCCGTATATTAGAGTAATTCTTCTCAGTTTTCCCGGGAAATTAACACAGTTATAACCAAAAATATTTAAAGCATGATAGTTCATTTCTTATATTGGTTAATTTTTCCGATAAAACAAAATAATTTTTCTTCGAACGCTTGATTTAGATGACGTACTTATCTATATTGATGTGTGTGCATAAAAGTCCCAAGGACAAAGCTAATGGTTCTATATCTCCATTAGATAATGGTTCGGTTTCCGTTATGTAAGACCATTGCTTGCTCTCATTACCTAATTGTTTGTGGTGGGCGAGTCACGAGTCAGAGATTGCCTTTCATTGTCTTATTTGATACCTATTTTATCTTTGTTGATCAATAAATAAAATGTCTGGTTAGTTACTATTATTTGGATGTTCTTTTATATTCCTTTTGGATAAGCACTGCAAGGTCTCAGTATAATTACTCAGATCAAGAGTTGTTTAATTAAGGCTTATATACATATACTAAGAGGGTCTTGAAGAGAGAGAGAGAGAGAGAGAGAGAGAGAGAGAGAGAGACTTCAAGCATGTTCCTTGCCTAAGCATCACGAAGAAAAGCACCCTAATTACGTGGAGGGGACACAGGGCACTCAAGTACATAAAGAAGGAGAGCATTTTATTTGCAGGGACAAATGTTTCATTTAATTAAAGATGAATTTATTTACTAACGAAAATACCTTACTGAAGGATCTGTGATTTGAAGATGACGAAACCTTAATTACCTTTATCTCTCTCTCTCTCTCTCTCTCTCTCTCTCTCTCTCTCTCTCTTTTTTTAAACCTAGAATTCCTTGAACAAGTGAAAGCTCCGAGTGACACTTCTCATTGCTATCAGATTGCAACTCACTTATGAGATGAGTTGTGTAACTTCTGGATAACTTTTAGAACTATAAGGCAAAATTCACTTTCATCGTGTGTTTTTATGTTGGAAGGGTAAGGGTATCCTTCAAGGGGAGGGAGAGTAAAGAAGCAGAGATTACATTTCATTGTCTTGATGGATTCTGTAAACTCTATTCCTTGAAAATTAATATTTATTTTAAATTTGTTGTGGAATATATAAAATATCAGGTTTGTTATTATTATTTTGATGTCTTTGTTGTTGTTGGTAAACAATGCAAAAACTTAGTAAAATTAATCAGATGAAGAGTTGAAGATTTAATGTTTATATGCATCTTTTCAAAAGGATGGAGAGAGAGAGAGAGAGAGAGAGAGAGAGAGAGAGAGAGAGAGAAGAAAGATCGGATCCCACCTTTCATCTGGTGGTTTCAATATGAGTGGTAATGATGAGTTATTGCAATGGCTTCTTGGCGTTGCAAGTGGCAATCTGGTGCCATTATGGACGACAACGGAGCCTCATAATTGATACTCCTTTCGAACTCTCGGTTCCTCTCCCAGAGTCATTTTGGGGTTGGCCTTTAACGTGACTCCAGAAGTCTGACAAATTTACATCCTTTGAATTCAGGGGATAATGGTTTTCATCGAGGGGAAATCTATTCCTATTTTTATTCCGTATTCGATTCATGAAATAATTACTAATAATTAAGGAAATATTATGTGGATCAGGTAGTTGGAATACGTTTCATTTCTAAATGCTTTTCTTTACTGTTGATTTTAAGTCCTAGGACCATATAGGATTTCTAGTTTTTAAATCTATTTCATATAATCATATTAGTATATCGTTTAGTGACATTGACCCCTTAACAGGAGAGAAGCTGATTACCATTAAAGGTAAACATTCACTCCTTGATTCATCAGCATTCATCATAACTTAAAATTGAATTACATTTTTCAATATTTCAGTATTTTCCTCTTTAGTTTTTTCCTTCATGGATTAAAAACATTATTCAGTTCTCATCAGTGAATACTTTTTGCTAAATTATTTATGTAAGAAACTGCGTCTATATTTATTTATTTATAGATGTCAAGATAATTTGTTTCATGATCCCCGTATTACCTGGCTTTCATCAAAATTCTTTTGTAACTTCTTTATATACTATATATATATATATATATATATACATATATATATATATACATATTATATATATATATATATATCTATATATATATATATATATACATATATATATATATATATATAGATAGATAGATATATACATATATATATATATATGTATATATATATATATATGTATATATATATATATATATATGTGTGTGTGTGTGTGTGTGTGTGTAGGTATTACCTTGGTCAGGGCATCAGTCACCTGTTGACATACTACCGCTAGAGAGTTATTGGGTCCTTTGACTGGCCAGACAGTACTACATTGGATCACTATCTGGTTACGATTCTTTTATTCCTTTGCCAACAAATACACCGAATAGGGTGGCCTATTCTATACATATTCTGCTCTTGTCTCATACACCTAACAATACTGAAATTACCAAACATTCCTTCTCTTTCAATAGGATAATTATTGCACTGTTTTAGTTCAGTAGCTACTTTCCTCATTGTTAAGGTAGAAGAGACTATGTAGCAGTGGTAAGCAGCCCTTTTAGGAAAAGAACGCTCCAAAATCAAACCGTTGTTCTCTAGTCTTGGGTAGTGCCATAGCCTCTGTACCATGGTCTTTCACTGTCCTGGGGTGGAGTTCTCTTTCTTGAGGGTACGCTTGGGCACACTATTCTATCTTATTTCTCTTCTCGTTATTTTGAAGTTTTCAATTTATATATGAAAGATTTATTTTTAATGTTATTCATGAACATCTCATGTATCTTCATTCCATATTTCCTTTCTTTACCGGTGTAGTGATTTCAAATTACCCCCTACAAATCTTACGCCCGGTAGTTTGAAACCTGTTTCAGGCTACCGGGGGTAACTTGAAACCGGTTTCAAGCTACCCCCGGCGGTAATTTAAAACCGGTTTTAAAATACCCCTCTGGTTTCAAGCTAACCCCCTCGTTTTTGCGCAGTATCTCATTATATACTAATATTAATCAACTGTTTTTTATCACAATTAACACAAAATCATTAGGTTGCATATATACATATACGGTTTCATCTACTGGTATAATTTGTTGATGTTATGTCTTTATCCATTTATTGTTTTGTTCTTCTTTGCTTTTATTATACTAGTACAGTGATAAAAGCACGCTCTATACGGCCATCATTTATGGGTTATTTTTTTTCTAAAATGAACTCATGACACATTCCGTGTGTAAATTTGTATGTTGCATAATACAAGGTCTATAGGTAGACCTTTGTATAATGCTATTCACTTAAGTCGAACATTCCTTAATTCATGGGGATGATCACAAAGAGGACGATAGTTACAATGATAATTTCTCGTCCTCGGACCTTTGTTTTTTTTTTTTATCTGGTTATCTTGTACGTGGTAGTAAGCCACTGATCTCTGTTGTGTTTGGATGCATAAATCCAGGTTAACCCAATCATAGCGTCACTTGTCCAAAAGTCGTCAGAATGGCTGCTGAACGGAAATCGGATGGCCTTGATATCATTGACTGCGTAGTGACTGCCAAGTATCCACAAGAGGCTTCGGAAAACGAAAAAGCCAATCTTAGAAGAATATACTCTGTTAGATTTACGAAGATCGAGGTGTATCTAAAGACAAAAACACACGGTGCTATATTTCCGACTTCGTAGTATACCTTTTCACCTCGATAAATTCTTTCAGTAATGTCTGGGAATCGATCACCTACTGAAGAAATTATCTTCTCTGAAGGCTACAGCCGAAATGTAACTACGTTTTCTTTTGTCATATTGTCTCTTACAATAGTTATTTTATTATTTCTGTTGGCAGGTCAACATGCTCGCTACATTTTCTTGTTATCTGTTTGTTGTTTTAAATTTTCTAATGATACAATACCCATTCGCCTTCTTGTTAGTTTTGTATTTTGTCTATATATCCTTTTTTTATTTCTTTTTCCTTCTTTGTTTCCCTTCCTAGTAGGGTTGAAGCTTGGATGATAATAATAATAATAATAATAATAATAATAATAATAATAATAATAATAATAATAATTAATAATAATAATAATAATAATAATAAGAGTACTCAAGACTTCCTACTAAAGAATCAATATATTTATCGATTTCCACATTTTGCTTGACATCGTCCTCCAGTAATTTTTGCGGCATGTTTTACGGCATTCTCTTAATTTTCTTTTGTCAGCGAATGCAGTGCTTCTTTTAAAATAACCTTGTGTCCATTTTCAACTGCAATTTTAGCAATCACGTAAGCGTTATCAATATTCAGGGAGCATTCCTCGACCATTTCCAAAAGTTGACATTTTAACGTATTGTCTCTTGGTGATGCACTTTTTTTGATGAGCCATTATTCTATCTTTTCTTTGTTGTTCGATGATGTTGCAGGTTTATATAATTTTGATCTATGATAAGATGCGCTACCACTACAAGTATAGAAGATGGGAATATATTCGGTAGCAACTGCTTACGGAACCATTGTTAAAAATTCCGTTTGACTGTGATAGCAGTTTTGCTTAAATTGGTTGCCTCTGCTACGCGAAAAAAAAAAAAATGCTTTTGAAACACCAGTAACAGGATCTTTCTGCTTTCATGAAGTAGAATATTTCGAAAATTGTAAGCAATCTCTCGTCTTTGAAAAGTAAATAACCTATTGTTGTTCTGAATGGGATGGATGATCTTCCATTCTGGCTGACAAAAAAAATTATGATGATTTTGTATGTCTCCTAGTCTCCCTTGATTGATTATAATCTTTGAGGCATCTCTGTTATAACGTTTGTAATTCTCTCTCTCTCTCTCTCTCTCTCTCTCTCTCCCTCTCTCTCTCTCTCTCTCTCTCTCTCTCTCCCTCTCTCTCTCTCTCTCTCTCTCTCTCTCTCTGTTCTGCATCCTTTTTACTATTTTTTATGAACTTTCTGCGTAATCCATCTGATGTTTTTAGATGTTTTACTTTATTCATCTTATTTTGATTGATAATAAAAGAACCTGTAAATCTTTATTGAGAAATGATATCTATTTCTTACCAGACAAACAAAAAATGTGATAAAGATTACTAGGATGAATAAAAATACGTTTACGTAGTAACGTTTTGTGATAGATTGATTATGTATATATATATATATATATATTATATATACATACATACATACATACATACATATATATATATATATATATATTTATATATATATACATACATATACATACATACATATATATATATATATATATCTATATATATATATATATATATACACATATACATACATACATATATATATATACATATATATATATATATATATATAGCTAGATAGATATAGATAGATAGAAAGATAATGTCTGACAGGCTGTAAATAATGCAGCCAGAGCTCCAGGTTCCGACCAGTAATGGAAGGTCCCCGGAGTGTGAAGGAAATTCAGACGTCCTACGCTGGAAGCAAAGGAAGAAGAAATCTTTTAATTTTTTTACTTGCTAAATATATGTTTCTTCTTCTTGTAAACTTCTTTTATTTGTTTATTAATTTTTCCTCGTCCCTTTCCTTCACTCTTTCTACAGTCTTCCTTCCTCTTCTTGTCCCTCTTTCCATTATGCCA
Organism: Palaemon carinicauda; assembly: GCF_036898095.1. Classification (NCBI taxonomy): domain Eukaryota; kingdom Metazoa; phylum Arthropoda; class Malacostraca; order Decapoda; family Palaemonidae; genus Palaemon; species Palaemon carinicauda. The sequence goes on along the minus strand of NC_090741.1, from coordinate 82,861,811 downwards.
TTTTCTCTCTTCCTTCCGAGATAAGAGAAAAGTAATTCATATTTTTTTCCTTTTTTCCGAATTTCATGTTTTAGTGTTTTGTCGTTTGGCGGTTTTTTGTTGTTTTTGTTCTTTGCTGCTGAAAAGTTTAATGGGTTTCTGGCGTTGCTATTTCCAGGTTCCATAATGTCTGGGAGAATGATACTTGAAGGTTGGATGTGTTGATGTCTAAGTTAGCGTGGTTTAGGTTTAACAAATGTGTATTTTATAAATTTTCTATTAAGAGTATGTGTATGCCGTTTATTTCCTAATCTGTGTATGATTTTGATATATATTATTCATTTATATAGGATATTTTTTCTATTTATATCATTCGTTTATGATTTTTCATATATCATCATCAGTTTCTAAAATCCATATTTAACTATTTCTTTTTCATCTAGGGGTGAAGATTTAATGTTTGTTTACACTTTTACAAAAGGATGGAGAGAGAGAGAGAGAGAGAGAGAGAGAGAGAGAGAATCAAGACTTATATTACATCTAACTTTGTAATGATAATGATAAGAAGATTTAATTAGTCATAAGTATCTAGTAGGAGGTAGAAAATTAGATGAGGAGATAGGGTGAAAGATGATATGGAAAGAATAGGTTTTGTAGAAGATAATGTCTTGGATATATGCCATTGAAGAGGGCGCATCAGGCAACCGACCCTTAATATAGGAGAAACTGTGGGATATAAGTAGATTGTAATTTAATTCTTGAGACATTATATCCTTTTCAACATGCATTTTTACCTCTACCCATCTCCTGCTTCATAAACCATAGGGGTGCTTGATCTTACAGAGATCCCTTACCTTGAGTCAAAATCATGAATTTCTTTCATAGTCTACTGCGTATATATATATATATATATATATGTATATATATATATATATATAAATTTATATATATACATATATATATATATATATATACATGTATATATATATATATATATATATACATATATATATATATATGTATATATATATAGATATATATATATATATATATCTATATATATACATATATATATATATATATATATGTATATATATAGATATATATATATATATATATTTATATATATATAACTATAACTATATATATATATATATATATATGTATATATATATATATAATTGGAGAGAGAGAGAGAGAGAGAGAGAGAGAGAGAGAGATGAAACATTGAACCTGAAACTTCATTCCAAAATCTCTAAGTGAAAAGCAAGTTTATATATATATATATATATATACATATATATATATATATATATATAAATACACATAAACATTTATATATATATATATATATATATACGTGTATTTATATACACACAAACACACAGACACATACACACACACACACACACACATATATATATATATATATATATAAATATATATATATATATATATATATATGTTTATATATACACATAAATTACATATATGTGATATGTTTTATATACATATGAATGTTATATTAAAATGAAAATCTATAAGCCTAAATGTAAAACTAACTTATCCCTGTATACATCTTATATTCGCATTATTTCTTAAACATTCATCTAACCCTTTCATGTCATATTCTCTTTCCCAACGCAATGCATTTTCCACTTGGATAATCAATTCGCTTCAAATTTGCATTGTGGTTCATAACTTTCCAGAAACCGACTGAAAAGGATCAAGTTGCGAAAATCACCAAAGCAAAAGACCATCTCTATCCAAAGCTTTGATTCCTTACCTCCTTTGGGTTTCTATGTCTGAGTAACAAATGCGCATGCGTCGCTTGATCCCTTCCGCTGAGACATGATAGATGGTTCTTGAAAAAAGAAACTGGTGTAAGACGAAATTAAAATGGTAAGGCAGACATTTACTAAATAGCGTTGTTATGCTATCAAAAGGTTTTTTTTTTTAACGGAAGGAAGATAATCTTTTACTTAATGGGGGGTGGGGGGGGGAATATACAGAATACACGAGGGAGGAAAAATATGTTCTGCCTTGCTTATTTTGGATAAGAAGTAACCTTCATTATGTTCGCTTCATATATAAACATTTTAGTACAAGACTTAGATTGCTAGGAAAAAAAAATGTATTTTCCTTCAATTTCGAAAGGAATAATATCACTCTATAGACCTCTCATACTTACCACTCTCCCATCAAGGAAAAGGAGTGGGTCACTTTGCGTTTGTCTTTTGGCTCACTTATATTTTTTCACCTGGAGAATTCATTTTTATCATTCTTAACAATGCAGATTATTAATTTTCATCTTATAAAAAGACATATTCTAGGTCTCTTTATTCAAGATCTTTGCTACGTCAGAAATATTTTTTCAATGTTCCTTGATTGCATCTCTCTCTCTCTCTCTCTCTCTCTCTCTCTCTCCTCTCTCTCTCTCTCTTTAAGCATTTAGAATCTTTGACCTATAATTTTTAAAATAATGTATATTATTGGTTGAAGTTCCCTCTGCATTGCAAAATTATGTTGGACGTAATTCACTGCTTTTGACTTCAAAAATATAAATTTTCGGAAGATTTTAAGTTTTCTCAGTCACACTGAATCAATAAATTGAATGTCTTATGGGCCATTAGAAGTAATAGAGCTCTTCCTGGTGTTTATTGACACCCAATTAACCCGTGATCCAATTAAACGAAGTGCAATAACAACAGACTATTGCAAATGCAGTAAATATTTTCTTGAGAAGATGATTTGTAAAGGGGTATAAATACTTAAATGTGAAGGAGAGAGAGAGAGAGAGAGAGAGAGAGAGAGAGAGAGAGAGAGACTGCATCCCTCCTTTCATATGGTGTGTTCAACATGAGTGGCAATGATGAGTTATTACAATGGCTTCTTGGCGTTGCAAGTGAC
>NC_090741.1:82856147-82858422 GCF_036898095.1 Palaemon carinicauda | reverse complement strand
AATGATATAAAATAGTCTGGGATAACACTAAAACGAAACCTAAATATAAAAATTGGTATCACAAATCTAGGAAAATATATAATAATTAATCATATAGGGAAAAAATAATCTAGTTCTTGAAATAGGAAAATAAACAAATAATCCCATCACAAAATTTACAGAACAAATGAAAAACATTAAATATGGTAAAAATTTAAGGGACATTCCAATCAAATCCAAAATTCTATATATAAATATATTAAGATAGAAAACGCTGGAAATCATAAAATAGTATTAGAAAATTACAGAAGCGGTAAAAAGGTAAACATATTGCGGGAAAAAAACGGTGGTCAACAAAAAGCGGAAGTTGTAATCGCATAAATGATGGGAAGTCTGGAGAAGATGAATGAATCCGAAAAAGGAAGAGAAAAAAAAATGGGTAAAAAATTGTTGAAACCCGCAAAGGTATAACTCCTTTTCTATAAGTCTTTGGATAAAGGATTGATAAAATACCTTGTAATAGGAATCTATAAAATTAGTTGAGAGAGAGAGAGAGAGAGAGAGAGAGAGAGAGAGAGAGAGAGAGAGAGAGAGAGAGAGAGAGAGAGAAATTACTTACAGCTAAGACAACTATACAGTAAGTGATGTTGTCATTTCACTATTATCTATAAAAGAGAAGAGAGAGAGAGAGAGAGAGAGAGAGAGAGAGAGAGGGAGAGAGAGAGAGAGAGAGAGAGAGAGAGAGAGAGAGAATTACTTACCAGCTAAGACAACTATACAGTAAGTGATGTTATCCTTTCGCTATTATCTATAAAAGAGAGAGAGAGAGAGAGAGAGAGAGAGAGAGAGAGAGAGAGAGAGAGAGAGGAGAGAGAGAGAGAGAGAGAGAGAAATTACTTACAGCTAAGACAACTATACAGTAAGTGATGTTATCATTCCACTATTATCTACAAATGAAAAGAGAACATGAGAGAGAGAGAGAGAGAGAGAGAGAGAGAGAGAGAGAGAGAGGAGAGAGAGAGAGAGAAAGGAGAGAGAGAGAGAGAGAGAGAGAGAGAGGAGAGAGGGAGAGAGAATAATTTTACAGCGAAACAATTATAACTGTTGTTATCATTTCACTAGTATTTATAAGAAAGAGTGAGAGAGAGAGAGAGAGAGAGAGAGAGAGAGAGAGAAGAGAGAGAGAGAGAGAGAGAGAGAGAGAGAGAGAGAGAGAGAGAGCAAATACTCAGTGACGTTTCGACTAGCATATTAGCAAAGAAATCCTAAAGACCAGAAGTACTTGTGTGAGTTTACATAAAAAAAATCCCCCAAGATTCTTATAAACAATTAAACAGGGCAAGCATCCGTCATCCCTTGACCTAGGTTGACCTCTCCATTATCCAAACGAAAGCGAAAACGAAACAAAGTCCCCCTAACTTAGACCTGAAGTATATCAAGAGCCTCCCATAAATAAGCGTTGCTCATGTGGAGAGCATTAGGGTGATTTACTGGGGGAACTCAGCTCTGGTCAAGTGCCTCTTTGGGTTCCCCTCTGTTTGTTGCTTTCCAGAAGCCTGAAACCTGGAAGGCATTTGGCATGAACAGATGGAATGCAGTGAAATGGTACCTCATTAGACACTTTGCATAATTATGCACTCTAGACGATTTGTGAAGGTAGCGTATTTCGAACTATTTCATCTTGAGCCTTTTCTAAGTTTATTCCAGGACACAGCAGCCTCCTCTAGCTTTTCAAGTTGTATATTAAACTAGTTTCTAATGAATTTGCAGGCATACAGAACATATTTATTCAAGAGATATTACTACCATAAATTTTCATATAGTTAGACATAATTTATGGATTAATGAAAGTTTTACGATTCTATTCATTACTTCCTAATTTAAATAAACAAATATCAGTAAATATATATAGAAACCTTAGCAAAGTAAAGATCATGAGAAACCAAAAACTATTCGTTATAATGAAACCAAACATGTTCTAACTATTAAGAAAGTTACTGGATTCATTAATACAAAATGTTGAAAACTTTATGCATATTGTATATACTACTTAACCCTAATGCAATACTTTCAATATCTGATTGTTAATCATTTGAAAAAAAGAATAGGAATCTAAGTACAAAATGAGGCGAAAACATATATACTTTTGCACACTGGCTACATCAGTACTTCATAAATCAATGTCATAAACAAACATAAAACTAATGATGTATCGTAGATTGAAATTAACACCCCCCCCCCCGGCCTTTAAGACTTGTTATAATTGGTTGGATGGATTGAATTTGAATCATATGAT
>NC_090741.1:82831147-82851147 GCF_036898095.1 Palaemon carinicauda | reverse complement strand
CGGCCCGTCACATTGGTGACCCCGGAAGTCGACTCGCTCCCACCGCCTTCCACCCCCACCCCCTCGCCCCTTCATCGTTGGTACTATGGCGGACTCTACGGCAGTTGGTGCTGCTGCCGCTCCATTCAAACTTTCATCGTTTGCCAGCGGAGAGGCGTTTGCTTGGTTTCAGCGCGCAGAAGTCCAGTTTCGTATCAGGGGCGTGACTCGCTCAACCACCAAAGCGGATTATGTTCTCGCGGCGATACCCGAGGACACCTTCCCAGAAATATCCGACTGGCTTTGTGAACAAGGAGACACCCCAATAGCGTATGACGACCTCAAATCATACCTTCTGCAGCAGTACTCGCCGTCGCCAGCCGCCCGTATAGCAAAGCTTTTTCAGCTCTCGCAACAACCGTTGGGGGACCAAAGGGCTTCGCTTGCCCTCAGGGAAATGACCAGTATCGCTCGCCTTCAACCTGCCGCAGACGGCTCTCCTCGTGAGGTGAACCTACTCCGTGCCCTTTGGATACGCCGTTTACCTGAACCTGTGCGCGCTGCCATACCCGATGTCGATAGTTTACCCATAAAGGACTTGATGACCAAAGCCGATGCCCTTATGGACAGCCACTTCAAGACCTCCATCAACGCCTCCACCCCTGACGACGAGGATGCCAATTCAACGTCAACCGAAGCTGACATGAACGCCGTAGGACATACACGCCTACCCCATGACGTGCCGAAGCGGCGACAAAGCCGCCCACCACCCACCAATCGCTCGCGCCCCAACGAACGACTTCTACAGCCACTTACTACCTCCCATCCGCCGCAGTTTTGCTACTATCACTTCAGATTCGGGGCAACCGCGAAGAAATGTGCCAAAGATTGTCAGTGGCCAAAAAACGTGTAAGTAGGCCATCGCTTGTGGCGGTGGCCTCCCATGTTTCTAATCTTTTCTTTTTACAGGATGCAGGAACGGGCGTGCGATTTTTGGTAGACACGGGTGCTTGTCGTTCTCTTTTGCCAAGGAAACTCTTCAAGGCACAACGTAGTCTGTCTACATCTGCCAACGTCCGCTTGGTAGCTGCCAACGGATCTGCGATACCCACCTACGGTTACGAGAGCCTCACATTATCGTTCGGAAACGGTAAATTCAATTGGAAGTTTCTCGTTGCTGACGTCACAATGCCAATCCTCGGTGCGGATTTCCTCTCTCATTTCCACCTTCTGGTCGATGTCGCCCACCGACGATTGGTCAACGCAGACTCATACTTGTCGACACCTCTTCAACCCGCCCCCTCTAACCTCGCTCTCCACATCAGCGCACCCACGGATGCCTACGCCCACCTCCTCACGTCGTACCCGGAAGTTTTCCGTCCAGAACTTCGCCAAACGCCCACGGTTCCTGCCAAGCACGGTATTTATCACCATATCAAGACGACGGGACCCCCAGTCTTCGCAAAATTCAGACGTCTGGCACCGGAACGATTGGCAGCCGCCAAACAGACGTTCGCCGAAATGGAGAAAATGGGCCTTTGCCAAAAGGCCTCCAGCCCATGGTCGTCACCCTTACACATTGTTCTGAAGAAAGACGGCTCCCTCCGTCCGTGCGGGGATTACAGGCGCCTGAACATGCAAACAGAACTGGATCACTACCCCCTCCCAAACATTGCCGATGTAACCTCCTACCTGCACAAAGCAAAGGTTTTCTCTACGCTCGACCTCCTGAAGGGGTATTATCAGGTGCCTATGAACCCAGAAGACATCCCCAAGACCGCCATCACCACTCCGTTTGGCACATACACCTTCAATTACTCCTGTTTTGGCCTTCGTAATGCTGGGGCAACGTTTCAACGTCTCATGGATGGCATCTTAGGGGACCTCCCTTTCTGTGTATGTTATGTGGACGACATACTTGTGTTCTCCTCCTCAAAAGAGGAACACCTCCGTCACCTGCGCATCGTGCTCGACCGCCTGCAACAAAACGGCCTTGTAGTCCGGTACGACAAGTGTACCTTTGGCGCCAACGAAGTGTCGTTCTTAGGGCACCGTATCACTCCTGAAGGAGTCCATCCCCTCCCTGAGAAGGTAGCAGCCGTTCAGAATTTCCCAACGCCCTCGACCGTCAAAGCTCTGCAGGAATTCTTGGGCATGATCAACTATTATCATCGTTTTCTGCCAGCCATTGCCGCCATTCTTGCTCCCCTCTACGCCTCCCTCAAGGGCAAGCCAAAGGACCTGAAGTGGGGTCCCCTTCAAGAAGCAGCCTTCTGCAATGCAAAGAAGGCCCTATCAACTGCTGCGGCTCTCACTTTTCCTATCCCACACGCCCCTCTCCTTCTCTCCACTGATGCCAGCGACGTCGCTATTGGTGCAGTACTCGAGCAGGTGGTCAAAGGCTCGCCCCGCCCATTGGCCTTCTTCAGCAGAAAACTGTCCAAGGCAGAATCGGGTTATTCTACCTTCGATCGAGAATTGCTGGCGGTGCACTTGGCTGTCCGTCACTTTCGCCATTTCTTAGAAGGTACGCCCTTCGTCATTCGCACAGACCACATGCCTCTGGTGCACGCCTTCACTCGACAGTCTGACGCCTGGTCCGCCCGTCAACGCCGACATCTCTCCGCCGTGGCTGAATACAATTGCACCCTCCAATACGTCCCTGTGAAAATGAATCCCGTTGCCGGTGCCCTGTCAAGAAACACGTTGGCTGCCGTTCAACTGGGATTGGATTACAACGCCTTGGCTGAAGCCCAACGACAGGATCCAGAGTATCAAGCTTGTAGGACATCCTGCACGTCCCTCCGTTGGGAGGATTTTCCCCTCGAAAACTCCAACACCACCCTCCTCTGTGACGTCAGTACTGGTAGACCGCGACCTTGGATTCCTGTTCCCATGCGCCGACAGGTGTTTGATTTCATCCACGGCCTTTCACATCCCTCGTGCCGTTCTACTGCACAGCTGCTGAAGGCAAAGTTCATTTGGCACGGCATTTCTAAGGATGCTAAGGATTGGGTCCGTGCCTGTACTTCTTGCCAAACTTCCAAAGTACATCGACACACGGATTCAGGAGTGGGCACCTTTCCTCAACCTCAGCGTCGTTTCGCACACATTCACGTCGACGTTGTAGGCCCCCTACCCACATCACAAGGACATCGTTACCTGTTTACCGTCATCGACCGCTCCACTCGTTGGCCTGAAGCCATTCCCATGGAAACTGCAACGTCCACCTCATGTACATCTGCCTTACTCTCTGGATGGATTTCAAGATTCGGTATCCCTGAGCATATTACTTCTGACAGGGGAACCACTTTCACCTCTCAATTATGGACGTCATTAGCGAATCTCCTGGGCATCACCCTACATCAGACAACGGCCTACAACCCCGCTGCCAATGGAATGGTTGAACGTTTTCATCGCACCCTCAAAGCAGCTTTGATGTCCCGCTGCAAGGATTGCAACTGGTTTACTCAGCTTCCCTGGGTCCTCCTTGGCCTAAGGACCACTCCTAAAGACGCCCTCGACGTCTCGGCAGCCGAAATGGTGTATGGCGACCCGTTGGTCGTCCCTGCCGAGTTTTTTCCTTCTACAACCTCCGACGACGATCTCCAGCGCATACGTCACGTCGTGGGAAAATTTACTCCGTGCCGCCAGACTTACAAGCCCCCAGCGAAGCATCACATACCAACGGACTTGCACTCTGCAACGCACGTCTTCCTGCGCAACGACACCAGCAAGCCACCGTTAACGCCCCCTTACACGGGACCTTTCCTTGTGATCCGACGCAGTCCGAAAGCATTCCTCCTAAACATTCGGGGCAAAGAAGACTGGGTCTCCATTGATCGTCTAAAACCTGCTTATCTTCTGCCAGATGACCCGCCTACAGTTCGCCTCTCTAGATCAGGGCGCCCTATTTAACATGTACAGTATGTCATTTTTAGGGGGGGAGCCATGTACCAACCGTGTGTCACACAATTGTACATAATTCCTATTGTATATATTATGCTTGTATCTGCGCTCTTCCCTCGCACTAAAAAGAACCTGAATGATCATGTCTCCGGTTTTCCTCTGAACTTTGTCTGTTTCTCAAACATGCCATGTCCTGTTGCCTTCCCGTTTTGTATATAAAGGAGAGTGTTCTATAACAATATAGCTCAGTCGTTTCCAATCTGCCTTTGATTTCACAACTCCTCTCTCGGCCCGTCACAGCATATATACCCTCATATACACATAAACACAATATATATATATATATATATATATATATATATATATATATATATATATATATATATATATATATATATATATATATATATATGTATATGTATATATATATAAATATGTATATATATATATATATATATATATATATATATATATATATATATATATATATATATATATATATATATATATATATATATATATATATATATACACACACACACACATATATATATATATATATATATATATATATATATATATATATATATATATATATATATATATATATGTGTGTGTGTGTGTGTGTGTGTGTATACATATATATACACATATACATACATATATGTATATATATACATATATATACACAAAAACACACACACACATATATATATATATATATATATATATATATATATATATATATATATATATATATATATATATATATATATATACATATATATATATATATATATATATATATATATATATATATATATATACATACATATATACATATATATAAACCTATAGTAAAATGTACTGTGTATAGTTAATATGCATCTTGTAGAAATAAACAGTCTATACATACATATATATATATATATATATATATATATATATATATATATATATATATATATATATATATTTATATATATATATATATATATATATATATATATATATATATATATATATATATATATATATATATATATATATATATCAGCATCTATAAACGTACATACATACATATATAATTATATACAATACAAGTAAAATTCAACAAAACTTACAGCTATCTTCATTATATAAATGGGCGATGTTGTTTTATTGTTAAGTACCAATCAGGTAATAAACTACACACAAAAGGTTTTTATTACATTTGTTTTTCAGCAAAAACCATCTCAATTCCTATGTTACTGATTGATTAGAAATAAACGGCCCTCAAAAAGTCAAAAGCCAAGGCCAATCCAATGGCGTCACTAATCCCACCTTCTAACATCAGTTGTAGAGGGATAACATTTATTTCATGATATTGTTTTCTTTTTACCTGGTTTACAGAATTTCTTGAAAGGTTTTAATAGATTCCGATTATTTTCGATGTTATCCTTCTCTTTTCCTGTTGAATCTCCCAAAAATTTCTATAAAATATTTTTTTTATACTGACTTTGCCATGCTCTAATTCATTACAAAAATGTTGATATATAAACAACTTTCAATGTGGGACATTCCCTAAAAGATATCTGGAATAAATCAATCCATTCCACTACTTTCCCTTCTATGTTCTATTTCTTTTTCTTAAATACTCCAGAAAAACAATTCCATTTTCATGTTTTCCATCCCATCTATTCTAACAATCAAGTATGCAATGATCATAATCAATTATTCCGACAATATCCTCAGAAATTTGACACTTATCTTAATTCTCTGAGTTTGACCAACAATGGTCCACCGAGAGAGAAATAGTGCAAAAAAATAATCTCCCTTTTTCTCTCCCTTTATCACGCCGCCCTGAGAGACACGAGAGACTAAAGGTATCTGTGAAAAGCTATGAAAGGCAATTGTGTAAGCCCATAAATTGCCTTACAGGGGAGAAACGTTTTTCTCAAGGCCATCTGGGAATAGACTATTATAGTCCTTAAGCAATAGAAATTACAATGTTTTCAGAAGGGCTTTAAATGTTTTTTTCGTGATATCAAAATATAAACTCTTCTTTCGCAAATGATTTACGAAGTATTTTAACGCAAAATACAACAGATATTTTTAAAAGAGACTACAAATGAATAATTGAATGGTTTAATTAAGTTTTTTATTTTTTATTTTTTTTTTAAAGACGATCAGCATTTAGAAAACAATTTAAGGTTATTAAAACCCATATTGTTGGATGGTAAACTGTTTTAATTTGAATTTTTAAAAAACGTTTGCTAACTAAAGAAAATTATTTTAGAAAATCAACACATAGGTATTTTGAGGAAAGAACAATGAGGTTTTGGACCTAAAGTAAATTTTTCGGGGGATGGAAAGTAAAAAAAACTGGTTTATAATGCAAACTCAAACATGAATCTTCAAAGACCTACGTAATACTTAAGACTTTTGACGACAAAACATAGGTTAAAACAAAAGATATATTGTTCTCTTAAAAGAAAACCTAAACACAAATTCACACACGGATACATCTTCACCTCAATTCATAATAAAGTCCATTGTTTTTTATCTCTAAAAATAATCAGAAGGAATGTGAAATGTAAAATAAAAAAGTAAAGAAATGGGAAATAAAAATAAAAAATCATGATGCTGAGGAATTAAATGTTATTTCAACATGAAAGCCTATTGGTAACGTCCCTGCCTCGCCATCTGCTGCACTAGGGTTCAAGGCCCACTAAAGCTTGATAGTTTCTTGTAGTGTCTGCAACCTCTTCATCCTTGGGAGGTATAACTCTACCTGCTGAGTTATCAGCAGCCATTGCCAGGCCCTTCATGATTCCAGCTTGGGCGCTAATCATGTGAATTCATGGTCAGCCCTAGGGCATGGTCACTGTCCCTTGCTTCTGGCATTCATGAGAGACCTTCATAACTTAAAACGAATCAAAACCGTGGAGCTGCAAATTCAGGTCAAAATTGCAAATTCGGCTCAAAATTTATACCAAATTGTTTTTTTCTTGCCGACTCTTGTTCTCTGACTTCAATCTTTCAAAGTGAGAAATGATAGATTGAAGCATTTCACATGATATCAACAGAGGTAAATAAAGCAAATTTCATAATAGAACTTTTACTAAATGTACGTTATTAATGCGCAACCCAGACTTAGTCTTCCTTTAAAGAACTCAAAAACTATATATACCCCAACATGAAATAAATAGCAACAATAAAAGAGGAGATATATGTTTAAATAATAGAAAAATACACGCATCTGCTTTTATACATAAATAATCATATGCAGCGGATACGTAAGTGCACGAATGTATAAAATATCATATGATCAAAAGTATTATATTAATGTATCCGATATGCAATTTCCCGTAAAAGAAGATACCGTGTGTGAGTGTGAGTGTGTGTGTTAAGTGTATATATATATATATATATATATATATATATATATATATATATATATATATATATATATATATATATATATATATATATATATATATATGTACATACATGTATATATATACATACATACATATATATATATATATATATATATATATATATATATATATATATATACATACATACATATCTCTATCTATCTATCTATCTATATATATATATATATATATATATATATATATATATATATATATGTATGTATACATATTATATATATATATATATATATATATATATATATATATATATATATATATATATATGTGTATACGTATATATATATATATATATATATATATATATATATATATATATATATATATGTATATATATATATATATATATATATATATATATATAATACATATATATATATATATATATATATATATATATATATATATATATATATATATATATATATATATATATATATGTTTATGTATATATATACACACTCGAAATCTTTATTCTCGTATGCATGTATTGATTTTTCCTCAAGTACACTTTAAATTCCACAAAATATAACTACTTTCCCACTGCTATCCTTACACTAACGAGTCAGTTGCCTGAAGAGCCCTGTCCAATGCCTTCTTTCAAAGGCATTCTCTTCCACGAAAACTCTTCTCTTCAGATTATCCTTCATCTTATCTCGCCTTCTAATCTCTTTCTCTTTCTCGATCTTCCCCTCTAAATGGTTCCTCCCAAGCCCTCCTCACTCCCTCTCTACAATTCCCACTCTACTCGTCCCCATACCATCTCAATCGTGACACTTTTATCAATTCTTCATATATTTAATAGTTCTGTCATTCTTCTTATTTCATCATTTTCCAATCTTTCCACACACAATATTCCCATAATCCACCTGAGTATTTTGATCTGTGTTTCTTATCCATACATTAACACTGGTCTTATCAATGAGCTATAGATCTTGACTTTTAACTTGATAGGTATTTACCACATACAACACCTTCTACCTCTCTCTACTTCCTTCAGGCTGGTGGCCTGCTTTATATCCTATTCTACCTTCAGTCTCACATCCACTCTCCTGACTTATAGTAAATCCCTGTTTTATAACAGAGCCTCTAATTTCATGACTGCCTTTCCATACTACTCAACAAAACTTAAGTCTTACCTGCATTTACCCTCAAGCCACATATCTCCAAAGTCTCATGCAACTTTACAAACCCTATCTTTAAGTCTTCTTCATTGTCACCAGTAATCATATTTCTGATTTCTTCACTCAACAAATCCATGACCAGCCCAAATAAAAAAGGTCTTAATGCTGACCCCTGGTGTTATCTAACACTAACTTAAAAACGTTTCTGTTTTCCCAACTCTTGTTATCACTTTTGTCCTTGTTCTTTTGTACATCATCTCAAACCTTCTAACCAAATTTTCTGGGACTTTCATTTTCCTCAAGCACCCTAACATTATTTTTCTTGGCATTCTGTCATAAGCCTTCTCTAGATCTACAAAAGCACGGGATAACTTCTGGTTTCTCTAACCTCTTTTCTTGCAGTTGCCTTACCATAACCATAGCCTCCATAGTTCCTCTCCCCTTATTGATATTTCCATCGTCTTTCTGCTTAGTTATAGATACTATTAGTCTCTTTCCTGTCTTTAGGCATTATTCCCTCTTTTCATATTGCTGTTAGTAATTCAATCATCCATTCTTCTCCCTTTGTAGCTAGTATCTTGACCACTTAAATTTGAAACTGATGGACCTGGATCTTTACCATTTTTTTATTTTACCCACCTTCCGCTTCACTTCTATATTATATATATTCATCACTGTCCCCTCAACCCTATGTGCTTCTCCCATCTCCTCTCTCTCTCATTTACACTATTGAATGATTGTTCAAAAAATTATCGCCATCTCTTCTTAATGTCTTCAGCCCTATGCAAGATATTTCCATCTTTATCCTTGATGACTCCCAATTGGCCCAAATCCAGTCTTTGGCTTATACTTTTCTCATTACCTTGTCTCTAGACTTTCCTTCAATTGTGATACTGCTCTTCCAATAACAATATGTACTTTCCTTTTGGATTTTTTTTCTGTTCTTTGTACCGTTCCTCTGCACCCTGTGAATGCCTTACTTATTTACTTATGTAAATGTATTTCTCACTTTGGAATATAAAATCGGGTAATCAATTAAATTCTAAAAAACTTGGCTATTTTCTTTCATATAGCAAATAATTTTTACAGCACTATTTCCTTCAAATAATTTTGGGAACATTGGTTCCTTCCAATAATTTGGGGAGCATTACTTCCTTCCAGTAATTTTGGGAGCATCGATTCCTTCAAATAATTTTGGGAGCATCGCTTCCTGCCAATAATTTTGACAACATCACTGTCTTCCAATAATTTTGACAGTATCGCTACTTTTCAATCATTTTGACAGCATCAATTCCTTCCAATAATTCTGAGAGTATTGCTTCCTTCCAATAATTTCGACATCACTTCCTTCTAATAATTTTGACAACATCACTACCTTCCGATAATTTTGTCAGTATCGCTTCCCCGCAATAATTTTGACAACATTGCTTCCATCCAATAATCTTGACAGCATCATTACCTTCCATTAATTTTGACAGCATCAATTCCTAACAATAATTTTGTCAGTATCGCTACCTTCCAATAATTTCAACAACATCTCCTCCTTCCAATAATTTTGACATCATTACTACCTTCCAATAATTTTGACAACATTGCTTCCTTTCAATAATTTTGACAGCATTGCTTCCTTTTAATCATTTTGACAGCATCGCTACCTTCAAATAATTTCAACAGTATAGCTTCCTTCCAATAATTTCACTAACATTACTTCCTTCTAATAATTTTTACATTCCCTCC
The DNA here is from genome assembly GCF_036898095.1 of Palaemon carinicauda. Lineage (NCBI taxonomy): Eukaryota > Metazoa > Arthropoda > Malacostraca > Decapoda > Palaemonidae > Palaemon > Palaemon carinicauda. Next base: position 82,840,958 of record NC_090741.1, on the reverse strand, counting down.
TTCCAGTAATTTTAACATCACTTCCTTCCAATAATTTTGACAACATCGGTTCCTTCCTATAATTTTGACATCGCTTCCCTCAAAGGATTTTGACATCACATCCTTACACTAATTTTGACAGTATCATTTCCTACCAATAATTTTGACAGTATCACTTCATTAAAAAAATTTTAACAGTATTGCTTCCTACCAATAATTTTGGCAGTATCCTTTCCTTCCAATATTTTTGACAGTATCGCTTACTTCGACATATTTTGACAGTATTGTTTCCTTACAATAATCTTGACAACATTGCTTCCTTCCAATAATTTTGACATTGTTTCCTTTCAATAACTTTGATAACAATGCTTCCTTCCAATAATCATGACAACATCGCTTTTTCCAATAATTTTGACATCGCTTCCTTCCAATAATTTTAACAGTAACACTTCCTTCAAATAATTTTGACAACATCGCTTCTTCCAATTATTTCGACACTATCACTTTCTTCCAATAATTTTGACAGTATCACTTCTTTCCAATAATTTTAATAACATTGCTCCCCTCCATAAATTTTGACAGCATTGCTTCCTTCCAATAATTTTGACAGTATCACTTCCTTCCAAAAATTTCGACAGCATTGCTTCCTTCTAATAATTTTTAGAGTATCGTTTCCTTCCAATAATTATGACAGCATCGCTTCCTTCCACTAATTTTGACCACATCGCTTCCTTCCAATAATTTTGACAGAATCGCTTCCATCCAATACTTTTGACAGTACCACTTCCTTCCAATAATTTTGAGAGCATTACTTTGTTGCAATAGTTTTTACAACATCACTTCCTTCCAATAATTTTGAGATCATTGATTCCTTCCTATAATTTTGACAGTAACACTTCTTCCCTTTAATTTTGACGTCAATTCTTTCCAATAGTTTAAATAAGATCACTTCCTTCCAATAATTTTGAAAGCACCACTTTCTTCCAATAACTTCGACAATATCGCTTCCTTCCAATAATTTTGACAGCATCGCTTCCTACCAATAATTTTGACAGCATTGCTTCCTTCCAATAATTTCGACATCGGTTCCTTCCAATGAATTCGACAAAATCGATTCCTTCGTATAATTTCGACAATATCGTTTCCTGCCAATAATTTTTACAGTATCCCTTCCTTCCCAATAAGTTTGACAGCTAAATGTCAAAAGCTAAGAGGAAATCAACAGCGTTGCCTCTCATATTTGTTGAGGGTTCTAGTTCATGTTAAAAGATTCATAATGAATTGGATCCTTTCAGATCAAAGAAAGTCCTATAAATATCTCAGCCTAATGATTTTCATTTTCTTTTTCTTTTTTTTCTTTCCGAAATATTTCCGGATAACATTGTCCTATAAATGTTATTTCCTTTACCCATGTAATCATCCCCCCCCCCTAAAAAAAATAGATAAATAAATAAAGATGGCTTCCCTTTCAGTGTTCTTTCATTTTCTGAAAAGTTTCGAAAAACATTCTCTGTATAACATTTACTCCGATTCCAATCCTTAAATACATCAAGAAATCCATCCATTTCCCATATATTTTCTGTCCTTGTTTTCCTCTCAGCTATAGCTATTACATTTCCGAGGAGCTTAATCAGTATATTTTCAGAGAATGTGTTTTACAGTACACGGATACTTATAACTGATCTTAACTGCCTCGGCCTGAACAAAAATGGGTCACAATAATGTCAGCGGAAAAAAAAGGGAGATAATTTGGGCAGATTACCAAAAATGTTCCAACTTTTATTTTTTTTTTTTTTTTTTGTTGTTGTCTTCTCTATCACGCTACCCTCATGTTAAGGGATGCGAAAGACTAATGATTTCGGTAAAACGCTATGAAGGGCAGTAGTGTAAGACCATAAATTGCCTCTCAAGTGCAAAAAAACCAACTTTTTTTTTCTTTTATTTTTAAACAAAGAATAAACGTCTTCTAGAACAGATTATGGATGCGTAATTTAAAACAAAAATATGAATACATATATATTAGTGGAAATGAATTTTGAAGATATTTTGACAAAGTGTATAAAGCAATCCAGGAGACACGTTTAACTGTCTTATGATGTTAGCATTAGGTGTTTTTTTTTTTTTTTTTTTTTTTTTTAGAAAATCTGATTAAGGTGGAAAATCAACAAAAGTTTTTTTTTTTTTTTTTTTTTTTTTACTTTTTTTTCACAGATAATCAATCTATTAGAAAAGAACTACCAAGTATAAGAGGAGTCATTTTTCAAGATGACAAAGTACGTTTTCAAACTATATCAAAATGTTACTAGGAATGAGATAAACATACAAGGGCTTTCGATGAGGGGGCCAAACGGGCTTTAGGCCAAATATACCTTTGTTGGGAAAGAAAATAAGGAAAAGTAGACAACAATTACCGGTTGAGGGCCCCCACCCCAAAATCGTTATGGAAAAAATATAAGGATCATTTACTGATAATTCAGGGATTTAAGGGAATGGCTATAAAAGGGGCTTTTTTTCTCAAGAGCAGAATATAAATTCCAAAAGATGAAAAAGAAAATACGAAAATGTGGGATTGCTGGCAACACACATTCTTTGAGTCCTAAATTCAAACAGTGCTCAGGACACGATATGTTTCAAGGGTAGCAGCTATTTTACTATCCTGTTGAGTCAACAACAGCCATTACCTGGTCATCATTGATCCTGTCTTGGGTGAAAAGGGGCTTGGGTCTGTTCATATGGGTATACGTTAGGTTTTTCAGATATCATGCAAGAATGCAGTGGACCTTTCTCCTGCGTCTCATAAATGTCCATTTAACCTCTGAACCTCGTTTTGTTATCCCTAATAAGCGTAAGAGATAACCGAATGTTGAATATTTAAATTTTACTGAATATATATACCCGGCATCTCTCCGTAATTTTTTTTTATTTTGCCTCTCAACGTGATAATAATTTACTCTCTCTCTCTCTCTCTCTCCTCTCTCTCTCTCTCTCCTCTCTCCTCTCTCCTCTCTCTCTCCTCAATTATCAGATAATGATGTTGTCATAACTTGGACTAAAATTCTTCACATCAGTAAACTTCGAATCATATGTTGGTGTTTCCTATTTTTTATAAAATTCATCTGAAATATAGAAAAAAGACGAAATGAAAGTGAATTCAACCGTGACGATTAATATAGAACAGATGGAACATGAAATGAAAAGACTGATAGATTCAATTGACAAAGGACTCCTACACTGCAAAAGAAAATAAATCAAATAACACAATACAAAGTAATGAAATTGCATTTCAATTTGCAATTCTAAAAAAGTTTTTGAGTGAATGAGAATACTTTCGAGATTTTCACTTTTTTGTTATATATCATGAAGTTGACCCCATGAATTTTTCATATCTGGACTTATATATTACTTAAAAAAAATTGCTTTGAATGGTAATGGTATTCCAGGCTGGTCCATTAGGGGCAACCTTATTTTAAGTGATGTTTATCAAAACAAATAATTTGTTTGCCATATTTGGCCCTTCAAATTCTGAAAAATGTTGGTATACAAGATGATGAGTTATCAAGACTCCTCCTAAGTTATTATAAGACTGTCTTAGTAATAATGATGAATAAAAAGTTATGATAACAAATAGTAATAATTATAATAATGAATATAATACAAAATTATCATAAGTGCTATCCTTATAATCATTAACATCACTTTTATCATTTTATTGAATAACTATTCACAGTATATCACTTCACAAATTCAGTTCATTCGCCATAAATAGACAATACAAAAAAAAATAAAAAAATAAACCAGAAATACTTAAAAATTTATAAGATGTATGTAGTAAATCATGCAATTAATAATAATATAAAAAAAAACTAACCATATAAATGAAACTCCTGTCCTCACAAACTGACCCAACCACCCAATGGCATTAATCCTGTCCCTTCGTTTAATGGCACCGTCCTTGGCAGGAGCAATTCATGAAACCCATTGAGAGAATCCTCTAACGAATAGCAGGACGTTCACTGAGGATCTGCGTGTAATAATTGAATCAGTCAGGATACACGATTTATAACCACTATAGTTGCTATTAGTAATATGCACCCACTGGGGCCTATAAGAAGTGTACCTGTGTTTATCTCTTATAGGAATGGGGATGATTTTACTCGCGTTCTTAAAAGAGTAATAAATAACTAAAAGAGTAGACATGTCATGAATATAAAATCATTTACGGTAAATATATCAAAACCCTCTGTTAACGATTAGAAAAAAGGTGTGCAAGTGAATATTGACTCAAATAAATCACTTCCATGCAATAAGAATATAATATGAGGTAGTTCTGCAAGGCAAAAGTTCAATAAAATCAAAATAATTTTCGTTTCGACATCAAACTATATAATTAGGTTCATTCAGTCAAAGATAGATTAATAAGAGAGAGAGAGAGAGAGAGAGAGAGAGAGAGAGAGAGAGAGAGAGAGAGTGTTGAATCAGTAGGCAAGTAAGTGTAAGGACATTTTTTGGAATTATAGCCTTTTTCTTCCCACTTTGTGAGGAGAGAGAGAGAGAGAGAGAGAGAGAGAGAGAGAGAGAGAGCTGAATCAGTTGGCAAGTTAGTGTAAAGACATTTTGTAAATCAAATTATCCTCTTTTTCTTCGCAGAGAGAGAGAGAGAGAGAGAGAGAGAGAGAGAGAGAGTGTTGAATCAGTAGGCAAGTAAGTGTAAGGACATTTTTGGAATTATAGCCTTTTTCTTCCCACTTTGTGAGGAGAGAGAGAGAGAGAGAGAGAGAGAGAGAGAGAGCTGAATCAGTTGGCAAGTTAGTGTAAAGACATTTTGTAAATCAAATCATCCTCTTTTTCTTCGCAGAGAGAGAGAGAGAGAGAGAGAGAGAGAGGAGAAAGAGAGAGAGAGAGAGAGAGAGAGAGAGCTGAATCAGTTGGCAAGTTAGTGTAAAGACATTTGTAAATCAAATCATCCTCTTTTTCTTCCCACAGAGAGAGAGAGAGAGAGAGAGAGAGAGAGAGAGAATTTTTGGAATAAAATTTTCCTTTTTTTTCTTCCCACTTCTTGAGAGAGAGAGAGAGAGAGAGAGAGAGAGAGAGAAGCCTGCTATTCAAAAATTAATGAAACGGGAGGTCGCCAACTTATAAAATAAACACCATTCCAAATGTCAAAAAATTTCTGTAACCACACACCTAAAGGGGAGGAGTGATATGGCAATTACAATAAAATCGGGTATATAATGTGTGTATGTGTATGTTTATATATATATATATATATATGTATGTATATATATATATATATATATATGCATACACGGCATTATCACATACATACAAGCGTACGAAGAAACTGTGTTCTCGCCTGACTTTTGTGGGCGGGGTTTTTCCACAAACATTATGCATTTGTGTCTGACTCCACCTTTTCGAACCGTTCTAAAAGCAGGTTCGTCAACAGGGTTCGACGAACCGCTCGATCGTGTAAACCCGGTTTAAGCCGCGACATGTCAAACAAGACGAAGAAAGAGAACTCTCTGAATCCTATAACAATAAGCAAAATCAACTGCAATTCCCAAACTTCTCTAATACGGATGTATTCCTGACCAAAACAACACATGAACTATTTGACCTTCCAATCCCAGAAGATTAAAATCGTTGCGAGAAACTAAAATGGATTTCTCTCTTTGTTTCCTCTGAGGAAAACGATCTCTGAATCCATTGCTGTATCCTCTAAGGACGGGAGACGGTTCGTGTCTCTTCTTAATAAATCAGTATTCATTTTAGGACAAAGGGAGTCGATTTCATATCACGCTAAAGATTCCTTCTCATCTGAAGTTCAAGAGAATATTTCACTTCCTTATGAATAATTCATTTAAGCTTAAGTGTGAGGAGAATTCAACCAAACTCACAATGAAATTTGTATCAACCGAAGATGGCGAGAATTTACTTGATTTCAGGGTAAAAGGGTGTATAAAACGTGGTCCAACTTTTACCCGTTGACTACCCAAGAGCTTTGAAATTCTCTCTCTCACTCTCTCTCTCTCTCTCCCTCTCTCTCTCTCTCTCTCTCTCTCTCTCTCTCTCTCTCTCTCTCTCTGTATATATATATATATATATATATATATATATATATATATATATCATATGTCTATCGTTCCATTGTTTTCCTCTCTCCATCAGAGAACATAGTCCTGTTCAGTTAAAATCAGGTTTAGTGGAGGCAAACAAATCACCTGGTATACCATTAAGTAATGAAAAGGAAGGTGAAGTCAATGATAGAAATTACATAATTGCTACCATTAAAACAACGATCCTTAAAATAATTAATTTTCAATTGGAAAAAGAAAAAAACGAAAGAAAAAGGAAAAAGAAAAAACTTGAGAAGAAAAGTAATAAACACGTATGCTAATTTGGCAGTTCAAGATGAAATTAAAACAAGTTCTTCCAATTTTAGTTTACAATGGTCGACAATAAGCAATTGTGATGCTTTTAAAATGTCTCTTTAAAGTAATCATTCTCCTTTGGCGATTATTTAGGGAGTTACGTAACACTGTCTCAAATACTTATATCGTTAAAGGAAGTCTCGTTACAGTGTCACAAAACAGCCAAAATGGAAGTGGTCATTTGTTAAGTAACAATAAGTAAAAGAGTTGTTTCAAAGAAAACTCATAAAACTACCATCATCTCCAGCTACCCATTATAGAGCTGCGTTAAGTTTTATTTAACTAAGTAATATATGTAACATACCAAAGAAATGCTAAAAAAAACTAAAACATTAGTGAATGTCTTCATCAGACATTATCAAAGAAAAGATTCTTCTAAATCTTAAATCATTATTCTAGTCGCTGGACATATCAAGTACAACAAAATAAACAATTGAAAAAAAAAAAAAAAAAAAAACTTAGGCCTTTACGTTAAACAACAATCGTAAATTATTTCAACATATAATCTATGAATTAAATTATTTTTTTGGTCACAGAATATATTTTCCCTTGGTGATTGGCAGTCCCTCGTTTTCAGATAAGCCTTGAATAGGAAAATTATTCTAAAATATTAGTATGCTTGTTGACATGGAAAACAGTTGTGTTGTTCGCCTAGGATTTACGGATACACACTAAAAGTGGTCTGTAACATTGAATTCATTTACTAAATTAATTGTATATATAAAAATACTATACCTAGTAATAATATGGTTGTGATAATTCATATTGTACGCTGACATGATAAATATTTTTCAGAAACATTAGTACATAAATGATTATTTAGAATAATCTTACCAAAGTAAATCAAATGCCAGGATAAGTTCAGCTCATATAAAGAGGTAGAATTCAACTTGAATAAATCTGATAATCAAAAGCGCAAAGAACATGTCAGTGATTGCAAGGAGGAGTGTGGGACGTCAGCAATCAAACAGATGGGTGGGATGAGGAAGGTTGCAGACAGGGTGGGACTGGGAATAGAAGATACAAATAATAGAAACTGATGGAGAAAGATGACTCGAGCGACCTACCTTGTTATACAGTGGGACTAATTAGGTCGAATATGATATTTACCAATACCAAGAACTCTTGGAAAGTTTTTCATTTCATTATGATAGTTCTGGCTTCAGATAGAGGATGAAAAGAGCCTGTTAAATTTCCCCCGATATCGCCCCCCCCCCCCCAAAAAAAAAAAAAAAAAAAACACTGAAAAGCTTGTTTCATAGGAACCATTTGTAAAGTATAATCTCATTATGTAGTTAGTATTTCATATGTTAATTGTCAGTCTACAGTATCCGTACACCATGGTAATAAATATATCGTAGTTGCAATCTATTAAATAATGTAAATCCTGATCACGAGAAGGTATTCTATCTGTAATTAGACAAATATACTGAAATTAAAGATGCAGAGAAACTTGATCTCTTAGAGAGGAAACATTTTATTTTATAGCAACTATTGGGTAGGAGGGAATTTATTGGTTCTTAAAGGCCATTCAATAAAGCCTTACTATGAGTACAATCTTTAAAATCAACCCAACGTAATTCTTTAAAACACAAATACTTGAAAAAGTACCAAATAAAAAAAGGGCGATCGAAGTTACGTATAATTACTATAACTATTTATTATTGGTTATTATATAAAGTATAAATAATTGATTGTTAATTACAATAACTTCAAATATATTTCCAACTATTACCTTTCAAATCTTCAATGTCACTACAATTTATAAGAGTAAGTAGTAGTTGAATATTTCTAATTTGCTTTATATATTGAAGTGAAGTCTCTCCAGTTATAGGATTATAATTACAAAGGAATGTTATGATAGTGTATCTTATATAAATAATATATACACAGGCATATATATATATATATATATATATTATCATTTACAGGATTATCGTTGCAAACACCCATCGCTAAGAGAGAGAGAGAGAGAGAGAGAGAGAGAGAGAGAGAGAGAAGGGGGCATTTCTAATTCTGCAACGAAAGAGTTGTCACTGATGCAGAAGCAGAATCCTTTTATGTCTTCATTCGCAGTCCATTACAGGTCCATCAAACTGTCACTGCTCCGAGCTGCAACTTGCTCTCAACATGGTCAAGTGTTGACTTTGAAAGCGAAGGTGAAAATATTGCAAGTTGACTTTAGAGGATCGGATAAAATTTCCCTCGATTTTTTTTTTCTGATGCTTTTATATGACAACATCAAGAATTAACTGTAAATTGGCTTTGGAACAATTCTCCTAAATCGTTTAATTTCAAAAATCGCGGACGATAAAATTAATCCTGATAGAAATGAGATATCGTCAGTTGATGTCTTCATGTTGTTTTCAACATGTACTAGTGCATCCTGTTTCCTTTTTGATAATATCAGGAAAATTATATTTCAGTTATTTTCTTTTATATACTATGACAAAGATGTTTTCAAAGAGGGAATGAAAATTCTAAATAGAAAATGAGGTGCAGTCGAGCGAAGGACGGTGAACGTGTTTAATGTCAACTTTGATGCCAAAAATTAAGAAAAATAAAAACAAAATCTATAAAAATGGAAGAGCAAATGCTAAAGCGTGGATACGAAAACTCTTTGAAGAATTTCTTTGCTAATGATGAATATTAGCTGCTTTTAAAGAGCTTCAATTTCACGTGATACATTGGTCTTCATTTACATGAATTCCTAAAATTTACCCAAAAGCTGAATAAAAAGTAAAATCTGTGTAGCTAGGAGGCCATCTGGTTCCCCATAATTCCATATTAAAAAAATAATCTTTCTGATATTATACAGAATATAGAACGATATGTTTAAAGGTGTAAAAGTCAATCATGGATGGCAGAGGCAAGGGACGGTGACATTGTCCTAGCAAGCAGGATAATTTCCTAGAAACTGACTATTTATACATATAAACAGCACCCAAGCTAGAACCAGCGAGGGCCAGGCAATGGCGGCCGATGAATCAGCATTAAGAGCCGTAGCTTATAAGGAAGGTGATGTTGTAGAGAGAGAAAAAAAAATAAATTCTATCGAATTTCAGCTGACTCAACCGCAGTCCTGTAGAACGCAAGGCAGGGACGTTTCCAATAGGCCACCACAACCTACTGAGCACACGACAAGCTTTGAAATTTGCACCAACTTCAGTGATCCACGAATTCCTATTAAATTGCCTCTATTCATCAAAACTCTTTTGACCTGTAGCAAATGATAAATAATTAATACAAATACAGCTAAAAATATGTTTGCCTTCAATGGTATGCGAAGAGAATAGAACGAAATATCCTATATTCATGAAAATACATACAATGCTGACTTCCAAAAATAGCAACATATCCAGATTGTTTATTTCAAGCGTGGAAATATGCTAATAATATAT
>NC_090741.1:82808647-82826147 GCF_036898095.1 Palaemon carinicauda | reverse complement strand
AGTTATATAAAACACTACAGTATATAAATACAGTATATAAAACATTGAATATCCAAAGGTCTCTCAAGTACACTCAAAACAAAACTGGGTAATTATTCTTAAGACTTATTTAAACCCACTTCTTACAACGATTCTTTAACAGGGGTACGAGCGAATACCAATTTGAAAATTGGTGATTACAATAAAATACTTATTACAAAAAGAAATATATTCCATATAAATTACAAAATTTTTAAAGAATTTACATAAAAAATAAATCACTCGAAATATTAAGTCTGAACAAAACTTAGATTAAGACAAAAATGTTACAACTTGAAAATTATGTAATCACTTGATTTGAAATATTATATCTGGATAAAACCTTAGACTGAGACAAAAGAAATGATACTTATGAGAATTATATAATCACTTGTTTTAAATGAAATAAAATTTTACAACAATTTAATTTGTCTTAAGAGTCAATGAATATTGTCAATTAGATAACGATAGAAATACCTTTCACGTTACTACAGGGCCAGTTACAAAAGCTCTAAGAGAATTTTTATAAATGCTCACTATGTTTACAAAAACCCATCACACCAAAACTGAAATTTCACTGAACACTTGAAAAACAATACACTGGGCTGAGAGAGAGAGGGGAAGATGGCTATGACTTAGGGCTGAAATTCTCTGTCTGATCTATGTATCCTGTGGTTGTTATACATTCATATATATGAAACTTAGGTACTTCCAGAAGACTCCAGATCCGAGATCTTGAAGCATTAGGGGATGGCGTTAGGGGGTAATTGCTAACAACTAGATAAAAAATGTCGAGAGACGAACCGGGGATTAAGGCTATTCTCACACATACCAACACAGAGTGTGACGACTCTCTGTCAGCAACCTCTAATGCTAGGATTTTCAGGAATCTTCCAAAGCACCTGACAGACAAAAGAATTGAGTATTTTCTCTCAAACATGACACAACACCTCAAAAAAAATATAAAAGAACATCACATAAGCCCTTGTTCCTATCGCGCATGGTCACAAAAACATTCAAACAGATTATGTAAGACTTTGAAACAAAAATGCATACAATAAAAAGTGAATTCTTAGAAATAACGTAAATTTACATCCACAGACTTGAATAAAAGAATACAATAAAATTAACGACGAAAGTTGTACATAATTTACATGATAAACTTAAATCTACAAATGAGGGAACGCATCTTAAGAGCTGGCTAACGTATTCAATACACATTTGAAAACATAAATAAAATACATGAATAAACTACTGTATTTACTCTACACTAGACCAGCATTGTAAGAATGTATATATATATATATATATATATATATATATATATATATATATTCAGTACTTGCTAAGCTACAAACCTACTTGAAAAAGTAGGATGCTATAAGCCCAAGGGCTCCAACAGGGAAAATAGCCCAGTGAGGAAAAGAAATAAATGAAATACTTGAGAAGTTTAGGAATAATATTTAAATAAATCTTTCATATATTAATTATAAAAAGTTCAAAATAACAAGTGGAAGTCCATCGTACAGAGGCTATGGCACTACCCAAGACTAGAGAACATTGGTTTGATTTAGTGTTGTTATGTGTATAAGACCAGAGCAGAATGTGTATAGAATAGGCCACACTATTCGGTGTATGTGTAGGCAAAGGAAAAAATGAACCGTACCCAAAAAGAGTGATCCAATGTAGTACTGTCTGGCCAGTCATAAGACCCAATAACTCTCTAGTGGTAGTATCTCAACGGGTGGCTGATGCCCTGGCCAACCTACTACCTACAAATATATATATATATATATATATATATATATATATATATAAATATATATATATATGTATATATACATACATATATATTTATATATATTATATATATATATATAGAGAGAGAGAGAGAGAGAGAGAGAGAGAGAGACAATAACTCTCTAGTGGTAGTATCTCAACGGGTGGCTGATGGCCTGGCCAACCTACTACCTACAAATATATATATGTATATATACATACATATATATATATATATATAGAGAGAGAGAGAGAGAGAGAGAGAGAGAGAGAGAGAGAGAGAGAGAGAGAGAGAGAGAGCATATAAATAAAATTATACACAAATTGTGATGAGAGCGTGTTAATACGGAGATCATCAGACACATTATCTGACTCCTATCATAAGTAAATATAAGCGTAGTTTCTGACATAAATATTTCAGCAAAAAAAAAAAAAAAAAAAAAAAAACACTCACGAGAACTGAATCGTGTTTTTAATCCATGGAGGTAGACACAACAGAGGAAAATACTGATATAATGAAAAAAGAAAATGTATTAAATTTCAAGTTACGAAATGTGCTGATAGATCAAGGAATGAATGTTTACCTTTAATGGTAATCAGCTTCTCTCCTGATAAAGGTTCCATGTCCCTCAACGACATGCTAATATCATTATATGAGATGGATGTAAAAACTTGATATCTTATACGTTTCAAGGTATTGAATTGAACAGTAAAGAATAACATTTAGAAATGAAACACATCCCTACAACCTGATTCATGTAATATTTCCTTAGAAAGTATGAATTATTTCATGAAACGTATATGGAATAAAACAAGAATAGATTTCTACCTGATGAAAACGTTTATCCAAAGAATTCAAAAGATTTAAATTCGTCACACTTACAAAGTCGCATCGAATGCAAACCTCGAAATGTCTCTGGGAGAGGAACCGAGAGTTCGACAGGAGTATCAATTATGAGGCTCCGTTGTCGTCCATAATGGCACCAGATTGGTGCAGAGGCAACCTTTGATATTACCACTTGCAACGCCAAGAAGCCATTGCAATAACTCATCATTGCCACTCATATTGAAACCACCAGGTGGAAGGAGGGATCAGGTCTCTCTCTCTCTCTCTCTCTCTCTCTCTCTCTCTCTCTCTCTCTCTCTCTCTCTCTCTCTCCCTTAAAATATAAGTATATATGCCCCTTTACAAATCATCTTCTCAAGAAATATTTACAGCAATTGCAATAGTCTGTTGTTATTGCACTTCGTCTAATTGGATCACGGGTGAATTGGGTGTCCATAAACACCAGGAAGAGCTCTATTACTTCTAATGGCCCATAAAACCTTAAATTAATTGATTCAGTTTGACTAAGAAAAACTTAAAATCTTCCTGAAATTTATATTTCTGAAGTCAAAAGCAATGAATTACGTCCAACATAATTTTGCAATGCAGAGGGAACTTCAACATAAAAATATATCTGACGTAGCAAAGATCTTCAATAGAGAGAGACCTAAAATATGTCTTTTTGCAAAATGAAAATTAATAATCTGCATTGGTAACAATGATAAAAATTAATTCTCCAGGTGGAAAATATAAGTGAGCCAAAAGATAAACACAAAGTGACCCCCTCATTTTCCTAGATGGGAGAGTGTTAAGTATGAGAGGTTTATAGAGTGATTTGATTCCTTTCGAAATTGAAGGAAAATACAGTTTTATTTTTTTTCTAGCCATCTAAGTCTTGTACTAAAATGTTTATAAATGAATCGAACATAATGAAGGTCACTTTTTATCCAAAATAACCAAGGCAGAACACATATTTTTCCTCCATCGTGTATTCTGTATATTTCCCCCCCCCCCCTTGCCATTAAATTAAAGATTATCTTCCTTCCGTTAAAAAACAAACCTTTTGATAGCATAACAACGCTATTTAGAAAATATCTGTCTTACCATTTTAATTTCTCCTTACACCAGTTTCTTTTTCAAGAACCATCTCTCATGTTTCAGCGGAATGGATCGAGCGACGCTTGCGCATTTGTTACTCAGACAGTGAAACCCAAAGAAGGTAAGGAATCAGAGCTTTAGGTAGAGATGGTCTTTTGTACTGATGATTTTCGTAACCTATATCCCTTTCAGTTGGTTTCTGGGAACTTATGAACCACAAGGCGAATTTGAAGAGAAATTATTATCGGGTTGAAAAAGAATTGCGTTAGAAAAGAGAATATGACATGAAAGGGTTGAATACATTTCCAAGCAATCGTGCAAATATAAGAGATATACAGGAATTGGTGCACGCACAATCTCACACACACACACGCGCGCGCACAAACACACACACACACACACACACATATATATATATATATATATATATGTATGTATAATTTGTTTTCCACTTAGAAAGAGATCTAGAGATAAAGTTGCGGGTTCTCTCTCTCTCTCTCTCTCTCTCTCTCTCTCTCTCTCTCCTAGAATCTTTTAATATATATATATATATATATATATATATATAAGCATTAATTCTACAACTCTCAATTTGAGTAATTGCACTGAGATCTTGCAGTGCTTATCCAAACGGAAAATAAAAAAGAACATCAAAAGAAGAATAACAAACATGATATTTTATTCATTGCACACAAAAGTTAAAATACAGTATCAAATATACAAGGACTGGAGTTAACAGCATCCATTAAGACAATGAAAGGCAATATCTGACTCCTGACTCTCCCACCCCAATAATTAGGTAATGGGGGTCAGCAATGTTCTTAAATAACGGAAGCAGAACCATTATCTAATGGAGATGTAGAACCCTTATCTTAGTACTTTGGACTACTATTCGCACACATCAATATAGATAAGTACTTCATCTAAATCTAGCGTTTGAAGAAAAAGGATTTTGTTTTATCGGAAAGATAAAGTAAAATAAGAAATGGACTCTCACACTTTAAATGTGTTTGGTTACAAATATGTTAAACTCCCAATACAACCTCATACTGAGAAGGATTACTTGAATATACAGGATCCAATCTCTCTCTCTCTCTCCTCTCTCTCTCTCTCTCTCTCTCTACTTGAGAGACAAATTGCGACCCCAGAATCTATAATGTCCTCTGGTGAGTGAAAGGGTTAAATCTTGGCATATATAGTAATGTAGCCTTGACACGAAGAGGAAAGTAGCCACTGAATAATTACAAAGTGCAGTAGTTAACCCCTTGGGTGAAGAGGAATTGTTTGGTAATCTCAGTGTTGTCAGGTGTATGAGGACAGATGAGAATCTGTAAAAAATCGGCTAGGCTATTCGGTGTAGGTGTAGGCAAGGATAAAGAACCGTAACCAGAGAGGAGGATCCAATGTAGTACTATCTGGCCAGACAAAGGACCCTATAACTCTCTAGTGGTAGTAACTCAACGGGTGGCTACAGAACCTGAAATTTCGAATCACCCAGTATATAAATGTGCGAATATTTCTTATGAACGCCATCCATAATACCAAAATGATGGAATAAAACATATGAAATAAAAACAACTATTTAAGCAAGATACAGCTTTTTCGGTTATTTAGTTTACTAAAAATACCTGATTATGTATAAATGGATACCAACACGACTCGGTAGTCTACATCTTAAGACGAAAACATTTCCTTCCGCAACTTTTTTTATTGTTTGATCATACTAATGAGCAGTGAAAACATTGGAGAAATTTTATTGCCTTTTATCATTTTGACTAGAAATACCATTATTGGTACCATTAGAAATAATACTAACAAACTAACAGCTAAAATAATACTGATGATGTTGATGATGATGGGATGATGATGAGATGATGATGATGGTAATAATAATAATAATAATAATAATAATAATAATAATAATAATAATAATAATAATAATAATAACAATAATAATAATAATAATAATAATGATAATAATAATAATAATAATAATAATAATAATAATAATAATAATAATAATAATAATAATAATAATGGTGTGAAGTCTTCTTAACTCTCGTCCAAATAAAGAAATGAGGAACATCACCTACCTACCAAATCCAGCCCTTACAGAAGTTATGGTCTCCGAAACGGCTCCACAATAAATGTCAGTCCCATACAACAGTCCGTAAGCAATAAACAACAACTCCATCTCCCCTTTAATCCTACAACAAATCACTTTGTATAGCGATGCGCTGACTATAATTAGCTGTTCTTTCTGACGCGTCAATTGTATAAAGAAACGACGGCTGGATCCAGGTTATGGAACATTCCACAGATGCCTCCTGGAAAGAATGAGCTTGTCCATTTCCAGCCTTCGGCCAACGATTTATTCCTTTTGGAACATGAGGAGAAAGACCACTTAGTTGTCTTGATGGCTAACAGTGTGTGATCATTGCCATGAGTCACCAGACCGTTAATAGTTGACTGGGGGGTTCTGAATGAGTGATTCTATGGGGGAGGGGGACTCAGGGAAGAAGGATTTGAGAGGAAGAAGGATTTGGGGGAAAGAAGGAGGGGAGGAGGAGGCATGAGGAAGGAGGAGGAGGGGTGGAAGGCCTTAAGGATGGGTGACTTTCCTATCAATTGATAAATAAAAAAAAAATTATAATTCCTATGACAGTTAGCTATACAGCTGAAAATATTACTATTTTGTGATGAAAAAAAAACTTAATTAAATTTATTTTTTAAAAGGAATTATCATTCAACGTCAAAAAGGATCACAGCTCGAAGGAATGAACTTCGGGAGAAAAATCCCTTGCATCAGGGGAACACCAACTTTCAAAATCTCAGAATGAAGAGGATAAGGTAACGGCAATAAAACTTCTTAACGCCACGGCTACGAGCTTAGGATGCGAGTCCTTTGATAGGACTCTATTCTAATTTATTCCAGAGGATGAGGCAAGACATCAAAGGTTCCCCTTTAGGGTGATCTGAAGAATATTTCCTGCCTTTTATCCTTCTCTTTCTTGTATCGATAATTTCGTTTTACTCTGATTTTCAATATCTTTATCATCTTATATTAATTTAGCGTTCAATTTTGCACTTATTCCGCTCATTTTTTGCACTTTTTAAATTTCCTTTATTGTCACATTGTTTTCAGAATTTTCCATTTGATCAAAGAGTTTATGCTTCAACTGAAAAGGAATTCAATTTAACCATAAAAGAAACCCTTTCTGGCACAACTCAGGAACATAAATGGTGGTCTACCCTTAAATCTTAAATCTGTAACAGTTCCTCTTTTACTTCAACCAGGTGGCTCAGTTACTCACTGTCGAAAGGAAAAGGCAACCCTATTGAGTGATGTTTTTGACAGTAAACAGAGTATCGGAAAACTTGAACTTTCTCCTTCAATTTTTCCCTGAGGCTAAACATAAGTTTAGCTTTCCGATCTCGTGAAATTAAAGCTCGGTTGATGAACCTTGATGCTTATGGAAGTGTAGACCTAAATGGTATATTTCCTTTATTTTTTATAAAGACTAGATTTCTTAGCTCCAAAGTTATCTGTTTTTTTTTTTTTACGTAAGTTAGCAAGGAGAGAAGCTTTTAGCACTTGTCGGAGAATTGGTAAGGTTACTCCTCTATGTAAATGTGTTTGTGGTAGCTCAAGTCCAACTGATTACCGACCAATTTCTATAACTCCCATATTTTGAACGTCTCAAAAAAAAAAATTAACAAATTAAAAAAATGTTCATTGTTATAACATAACCACTATACATGTATGTATGTATGTATGTATGTATGTATGTATGCATGTATGTATTAATACATTAATAAAAACAACAAGAAATGCAGCCGTTTCTAGTGCACTGCAGGATAAAGGCCTGAGTCATATTCTTATTCCTGTCTGGGATTTGGCCATTTAATCACCATGGTGGCCATAGCAGATTACTGATGATGGAAGACTTTGGTCTGATTAATCACAGCAAACCAACTTAGTATGCATGACCCTGACTTGTACAGCTTTGCTGATCTAGGCGATACACAAACCCTTCCACGACGTTCAGAAAGAGCTAGGGTTCGATCAAATAATGAGATAAAAACTTATTTCTATTTTAACACGATATTGTGTTTTCATCCATACATTCACAGTTATATATATATATATATATATACACACACACACACACATATATATATATATATATATACATATATATATATATGTATATATATATATATATATATATGTATATATATATATATATATATACATATATATATATATATATACTTATATACATATATATATATATATATATGTACCTATATATATATATATATATATATGCATATATGTATATATATATATATATATACACTGTATATATATATGTATATATATATATATATATATAATATGTGTATGCGTATAATATGCATAATATATATACGAGGGGCAAGTAAAAATAAGGTTCCCAACGCTGTACACTCGCCATGCGAAATGCTAGGTAAAATCTGGCAACACCGCCTGATTGTTGCTCCGCCCACTCCATTCCCACTACCGGGAGCGATCGCTGCGACGCTCAGTGCCGTCCTAAACAGCCATCCGCGATGGAGCCTGCAATCGCTGTCACCGCCAGGTGTGAAATCCGTTCAGTGATTCGATTTTTAAACGCGCAGAAGCTTAAACCTATTGAAATTCATAGACAGTTGGAAGAAGTTTATGGCAAAGCTTGCATCAGCGTCCAACACGTCCGCAAGTGGTGCAGGGAGTTCTCCGAAGGACGCACAGACGTCCACGACGAGCAAAGGAGCGGGAGGCCATCGCTGTCCGACGAAGTCGTGGCGAAGATTGAGCGCATTCTCCTCGAGGATCGGAGAGTAACGCTTCGGGAGCTGGCTGACCAGGTTCCTGAGGTTTGTGAAAAAACCATCGACAACATTTTGACTGGAAAACTTGGTTATCACAAGGTGTGTGCGCGGTGGGTCCCGCACATGCTTTCAGAAACCCACAAAGATAATCGCGTCAAGTGTGCCGAGGGGTTTCTTCGAGAATGCGCCGAGAATACCGAAGAATTCTTGGACTCCATTATTACGAGAGATGAAACGTGGTGTCACTACGTCACTCCAGAAACAAAAGAACAGTCGAAACAATGGCGCCATACCGGATCACCTGTGCCGAAGAAGTTTAAGCAGACCCTGTCCGTAGGAAAAGTGATGGCAACGGTGTTTCGGGACCGAAAAGGCGTCTTGCTTACCGAGTTTATGCCTAAAGGGACCAAAATAAATTCGGAGAGGTATTGCGAGACGTTGACGAAACTCAAAAGAGCCATCCAAAATCGCCGGAGAGGAAGACTGACCAAGGGCATTAGGCTGCACCACGACAACGCGCGCCCGCATGTCTCTCGACAGACCACCGCCCTACTGGACAAATTCGGCTGGAAATTGCTTGATCATGCCCCCTACAGCCCTGATCTTGCTCCCAGCGACTTCCACTTGTTTCCGAAATTGAAGCAACACTTGGGTGGACAACGCTTCAATACAGATGAAGAGGTGAAGGAAGCGGTCAGCAAGTTCATCGACGGCCTAGCGGCGGAGTTCTTCGAAGAGGGTTTTCAGAAGTGGATAACTCGTCAGGAAAAATGCGTAGAAAAATCTGGCGACTATGTAGAAAAATAGTTTAAAGTATAAGCTTTCACATTGTATACTTATTTATGTCAATAAAAAAGTCTTATACCTGCAAAAATTTTGGGAACCTTATTTTTTACTTGCCCCTTGTATATATATATATATATATATATAAATATATGTATATATATATATATATATATATATATTGTGACGGCTTTATGGCCAAGGTTCAGAGAATAAAAAGTTCTTCCATAGGTCACATAAAATAAGTAAGAAAAGGTTTAAATTCAAAACAGAACAGAAATTAACACTTTAATATTCAATATTGAAACATTTTACATGATTACGTTAATCCCTTTCTTACCACAGAAACCAGGAAACACTCAAACAATCCTGCACCGCACAAATACCAAAATCAATAAACCTTAATATACTAATTTTAAATATAAGTTACATTATCAGTTTAACTATGGTTCACTTAAGATTTATATAAAAGAACATTAATACATTACAAAAACTGAAGAATAAGAACACAGGTACTCCAATAGGACACTTACACAGTAAAGGACCAGGTGAGACTAGCTATGCATGAAATAGGTGGTCCGAAGAAAACTTAAAGAAAGCGGGGAAAACAAAAGCACTCTGAAAACCGGATAGTTAAAGATACAGCCAGGGATCTTAAAAACAGGTACAGGAATGAACAGTACATTCCCGCAAAAAATGAAAATTAGAGCTATATACAAAACTAAGATGCCAATCTGGCAGATGGGTGACACCTCCCCCTTAGAGGACGAGCCCAACACAGTGGCTCGTAGAAAATGAGGCCAATGAGGGGAAGACGGACGATACTGTAGACAGGTGAAGGAGGTATCGTGTTAAGAAGGCAGTCGCGATAAGGCATCTGCCATGATGTTCTCGGTCCCTCTGATGTGGTGGATCTGCAGAGGGAACTTCTGCAGATAGATGGACAAGCGTAGTAGACGTTGGTTGGGGGACTTCATCTTGTCGAGGAAGGTCAAGGGGTTGTGGTCGGTGAAGACTTGTACCTCAGCAGTACCTAGTAAGTAGCATTCATATTTTTGCAGGACGAGTACCAAACTAAGTGCTTCCTTCTCAATGGTGCTGTAGGACTTCTGGTGATGCTTGAACTTAGTGGAGGTGTAGCTGACTGGGTGAAGTATACCGTCTGACTCTTGGAGTAACACCCTTCCAGGTCCCGCATCACTAGCATCGATTTGAAGGATAAAAGGCTTGTTAAAATCTGGGGACTTAAGAACAGGGTTGTTTATCAAAAACAGCTTTAAGGCTTCAAAAGAGGTTTGACATTCTTCAGTCCAAATGAATTTAACTTTGGGAATGGTTAGGGATGTTAAAGGGGCAGCAACTGAAGAAAAGTTCTTACAGAATCTCCTGTAGTATGAGGCTAACCCTAAGAATATTTGTAAGGACTTTCTGGTGGTCGGGACAGGGTACTCTAGAATAGCTTCTACATTGGCAGTTTTTGGTCAAACATTACAGTCCCCAACAATGTGGCCCAAGTAGGTAACAGTAGCTTTACTAAAAACAGATTTTTAAAGATTTATAGTTAATCCAGCCTCTTCTAACCTACGGAACAAACACTTGAGTCTCTTCACATGTTCTTCCCAAGTCTGTCCAGTGACTATTATATCATCAAGGTAACAATAAACACCTTCCAATTCTTAGATGATGAAGTTTACAAGGCGCTGAAAGGTAGATGGGGCGTTGGTAAGGCTAAAAGGCATTACCTCTTACTGAAAGAGTCCAAAGGGTGTAATGAAAGCAGATAATAACTTAGCTCTTTCAGTTAATCCTACCTGATAATAGCCCTTTAAGAGGTCTATCATCGTTACAAACTTGGCTTGTCCTACTGAATCTATTAAATCATCAATGAGTGGCAAAGGGTAGGAATCTTTAATGGTGAAATTATTAGTCTTTCTATAGTCTGTACAAAATCTGTAGTTACCGTCCTCTTTTGGAACTAGGATGCAAGGTGAAGCCCATGGTGATTTACTCAGTCTTGATAGACCAAGCCGGAGAAGATATTCGACTTCCTCCTTCATTTTGCTCTTCTTCTCAGGACCCACACGATAGCACTGCTGAAGAATGGGTGTTGTACCAGGAACCAGCTCGATGTCATATAGCAGCAAATCCCTTTTCCTGGGAAAATCATTAAAGAGAGTTGAATGGCTAGTCATTACATTCTTTAAATCTTGCGACTGCCAAGGAGAGAGGTGGCTCAAGAATAGATCCAGGTTATTTAGAACCTCTGTATTGGTTTGTGGCATGGAGGATGCAATAAGGTCTTCCAATGAATTGTCCTCTCCTGGTGTCTACCTTGAAATTAAGATTAACAACCGTCTCACTAGAACCATATCCAGTTTCCCTACAGTGATAAGCCTTGAGTAAATTAACATGAATGATCTGAGTGGGTCTTCTACGATCTGGAGTTCTGATAATGTAATATTGTGAGAAGTGTTAAGTAAGATAGGATTATAAGCAGTGATATGATTCCTTTCGGAATTGAAGGAAAATCCAGTTTTGTTCTACCGATCAAAGTCTTGTACTAAAATGTTTCTAAATGAAGCGAACATATTGAAGGCCACTTTTTATCCAAAATAAGTGAGTCAGAACCCATATTATTACTCCCATTAAATGAAAGATTATCTTCCTTCTGTTAAGAAACAAACCTTTTGATAGCATAAGAACACTATTAGTAAATATTTGTCATGTCATTTTAAATTCTTCTTACATCAGTTTCTTTTTCAAGATCCTTCTATCATGTTTCAGCGGAGTGGATCGAGCAACGCATGCGCATTTGTTACTCAGACAGGAAAACCCAAAGGAGGTAAGGAATCAGAGCTTTAGATAGAAATGGTCTTTAGCATTGATGATTTTGCAAAACTTGATCCCTTTCAGTCGGTTTCTGGAAACTTATGAACCACAATGCAAATTTGAAGCAAAATGATTATCCGGTTGAAAAATGCATTGGATTAGAAAAGAGAAAATGACATGAAAGGGTTGGATACATGTTTATGTAATCGTGCAAATATAAGAGATATAAAGGAACATGAGAATATATTAGTTTTACATTTAGAATTTATGGACTGTGATTTTGATATAACATTCACATGTATCAAAATACCATACCACAATCTAGGCCACACACACACGCACAAACACACACACACACACACACACACACATATATATATATATATATATATGAAATTTGTTTTCCACTTAGAAAGCGACCTAGAGATGATGTTGCGGGTTCTCTCTCTCTCTCTCTCTCTCTCTCTCTCTCTCTTTCTCTCTCTCTCTCTCTCTCCACACACACACACATATATATATATATATATATACATATGTATATATATATATATATGTATATATATATATATATATATACATATATATATATATACATATATATATATATATATATATATGAAGAGAGAGAGAGAGAGAGAGAGAGAGAGAGATACATACATACATGCACATATGTGGTATACAATAAAATAAATTTTCAGAGTTTGGCTCTGGGTAATGGATCTTTGTGAGAACAAGCTGTCCAGGTTAAGTTTATCCTATGGTTTATGAAGCAGGAGATTGGGAGAGACAAAAAGTCATATAAAAAGAAAAATAATGTAGGGAGAACCACATAGGGTCCTCTTAGTCTCCCCTACCGTTATACTTACATTAAGGGGTCGGTTGCCTGATACGCCCTCTCAAATGACATCTATCAAAGGTATTTTCTTCCACCAAATCTCTTTTCTCCATATAATCTTCCATCTTATCTCACCATATAATTCTCTGCCTTGCACTCGATACTTATGATTAAATCAGTCTTCATATTATTGTCATTACAAAGTTATATATAATATTAGCTGTTTACGTTTTTAATTTTGTTGTAAATTTTATTTCGCATAATCTGACACACACATACTCTCTCTCTCTCTCTCTCTCTCTCTCTCTCTCTCTCTCTCTCTCCATCCTTTTGGAAAAGATGCAAATAAACCTAAATCTTCAACTCTTCATCTGATTAATTCTACATAGTTCTTGCATTGCTTACCAATAACAACAAAGACATCAAAATAAGAATGACTAACCTGTTATTTTATTTATCCCACAACAAAGTTAAAATCGATATCAAATATACAAGGACTGGAGTAAACAGTATCCATTAAGACAATGGGAATGTAATCTCAGCCTCTTTACTCTCCCACCCCTTGAAGGATACCATTACCCATCCAAAATGAACACACAAGATGAAAGTGAATATTGCCTTGTAGTACTAAAAGTTACCCAGAAGTTACACAACTCATCTCATAAGTGAGCTGCAATATGATAGCAATGAGAAGTGTCACTTGGAGCTATCACATATTCAAGGAGTTCAAGATTTTAAAAAAATAGAGAGAAAATAGAGGTGATTAAGGTTTCATCTTCTTCAAATCAAGGATCCTTCAGCAGGGTATTTTCGTTATTAAATAGAGCCATATTTTGTTGAACGAAACACTCGCGTCTTTGCCAATAAAAGGCATCTCTTCCCTTATGTACTTGATTGTCCTATGTCCTCTCCACCTAATTACGCTCTCAATTTGAGTAATTATACTGAGACCTTGTAGTGCTTATCCAAAAGCAATATAAAAGAACATCAAAATAATAATAACAACTCTGATCTTTCATTCATTGCACAGCAAAGTTAAAACATGTATCAAATATAAAAAGACTGGAGTTAACAGCATCCATTAAGACAATGAAAGCCAATCTCTGACTCCTGACTCTCTGAACTCAAACAATTAGGTAATGGGAGCAAGCAATGTTCTCACATAACGGAAAAAGAACCATTATCTAATGGAGATATAGAACCATTAGCTTTGTTACTGGGACCACTATGCACACACATCAATATAGATAATTACGCCATCTAAATCAAGCGTTCGAAGAAAATCTTTTTTGTTTTATCGGAAAGTTATTTTTAAATAAGAAATGGACTCTCATGCTTTGAATATATTTGATTATAACTGTGTTAACTTCCCAGGACAACTGAGAACTGAGAAGAATTACTCTGATATACAGAATGCGCTCTCTCTCTCTCTCTCTCTCTCTCTCTCTCTCTCTCTATTTAAGAGACGGATTGCTCCCCCCAGAATCTTTAACGGTATTTGTTTACAAGAGCACGCTCTCCTTTTACTCCAGAATTAAGCATTCCTGCAGCTCTCCTTATTTTGTACAGTAATTACGAGGTTCTTTAAATGCTGGGAAAGTAAAAAAAAAAATAGCAAGATATGTTGCGGGAGAAGGGGGCCGTTAAGAAGGTACTGATCGACCTGTAACAGACATCGTCCACAATCAATCAAAGAGAAGTTCGTTACGTCAGCGTAAATTTGGTATATATTCAAAATATATACTAAATCAAAAATGGATCAAATACTCAAAAGTGTCATTATTTGTGAGTTGTATAATTAATTTGGTAAATACTTGACAACAAATATTTTTTCAAAGAAACTTTTTTTAAGAATAACTATTATTGCTGTGTATGTCTGTATTCACTGTCGGGAAATTGGCAGGCATCCATAGGCAGTGGTTAATAGATGGCGTTAGTGTAGTCTGGGAAAATTAGTCATTCTCAAAATAGTTTCTTAAAAAAAAAAATGCTTTAATAAGATTTATTATCAAATATTTACCAAATATAAAATGTACAATTACCAAATAGCGACACTTGAGTAATTACATTATTTTTAATTTAGTATATATTTTGAACCAATTATCTGCTGATCGACAATGTTGACGATGTCGGTTCCAGGTCGTTCAGTATCTCCTCAACCAACCTCTCCCCCTTTCCCCTTACTCAATATATCTTGCTATTTTTTGCTTCCCCAGCATTTGAACAACCTCCTTATACTGTACAAAAAGAGGAGAGCTGAGGATTGCATACATTTGTAGTAAATGGAGAGCGTGCTCTTATAAACAAATACGTCTTTAATGCCCTCTGGTGAGTAAACGGGTTAAATCTTAGCATATATAATAATGTGGTCTTGATACAACAGTAATAAATCAATAAACAAAGAATCGAACAAATAAAGAATCACTTATTCTGCATGAATAGAAATACATACTTTTAATAAACAGTTCTGAAAGATTAGCAGCCCAATATGCATTTCAATCGCAGTTCAGAAAAACGGAGAGGCATAAGTCAGTGAAAACGGAGGCAAAAAGAGAATTTCTATGGCTCAGGGGAGGGAATGAAATTTACGTACATAACATAAATCCTTGGTTTTATTCAGAGCAGATTTCGAGTGAAGGCAATTCTTTTTCACATTTCGCCTTCCACTTAACAGAGTTGAACGGCTGCCAAGTATTCATTAAGGAATTGGAAGATTGAATAAAGAAGAAGAAAAACACATGGAAGGTATAAGGAAACTATACTAGCAATGATTTGATAGAAATTGGGAAATTGCAACTGGCATATAGCAAAAATTGAAACGACTGAAAAAAACTGAGGAATGAATATTGAATTTGAAACTGAACTGGAGCAAAGGAAGATATGTTGCAGGGAAGCTGTGTTGCAAAACAATGCATAAAAATAAATGTAAAATCTACGTGGACAGAGAGAGAGAGAGAGAGAGAGAGAGAGAGAGAGAGAGAGAGAGAGAGAGAAAGGTGGGGGGGGGGGTCTTTATGTACATATGTTTATTTAGTCTTATTGCAAGTATTAGACCTATTTGCCTATATGTCTATCTATCATATCAATATATTTTTTTCTTTTTTATATATTTCAATTGTTAGTCTGAAATTTTTCTTCATCAAATGAACTTTGAACTATTTTTGAGTTTGCGAATAGTCTTCCAGTAGTATACCTTTAACGATGTTTTTTGCACCCCTAATTAGATGCAACTATGCCATTTTTTATTAGCATTTCTTACCTTCTATTTTAGTAGGACCTAAGGACAATAGCTCCATGTAAAACATAGCCAAAATTTGATACGATAAAATAATTCTAATTAACATCTTTGTCTCGATTGAATTAGAAAGAAATAAGAGAACACATTGCAACCTCCCAATGAATCTATCACTTCGGTTCAAAAACAGGACATCACAATACATTTTAACACCTGAATATCTTTTAGATTATGAATCAATTTTGATTGTTGAATCTAAATTTGATATTTCATAATTAATGTTTTTCTAAATAGAATAATCATTCGATCAAAAATAAGAAATTTTTACATAATCAAAAAGAAACTAACGAGGAATTATTTACTATGCTTAACGTAAATAAACATGGTTTGGTCAAAAGCGGAGTTTTTTTTAGCCAACATAATATTTATGTGAGTTTAGAGAGTCCTTTCCTTATCATTATTCATTTCATTTCCCATTCCCAGACAAGTTACCTCAAAAGGTAGACTGAAAAATTGAAAAATAATTCACTACCTGAATAAGGTTAATGATCCATGAGACAATCTGGGAGTGATTACCCTAGCTTCAAATGTGGAGAGAGAGAGAGAGAGAGAGAGAGAGAGAGAGAGAGAGAGAGAGAGTCCTAGTAATTACATAGAATACTCTACTTTTGTCAGTATATCTGTTTAATTCTTTGAGCATGTTGTCTTTTCAACTTCTTTGAGAAAACTAAACGAAAACCTATCATCCAGACTCCTAAAGTGAATAGTCTAATTTTATTCTTTTCTTGTACTAAGTCATGAATTGCTGTTATTATAGTTATCACTAGAAGGAAACAATTAACCTAACAACAAAAAGACGCAAGATGAAAAAGACTTTCGTCTAGTAGTTCAAAAACTTAACAAGTAAGTAAATCTCATCTCGTAAACATGACATGATTCCACAAGAGTAGTTATCTGATAGCAACAAAAAGTGTAATTCTTAACTATTATTTGTTTATGAAGTCTTGTAGTTAAAAAAAAAAAATAAAAAAAAAATTAAAAAATTAAGAGTGATTAAGTTCTCGTCTTCTTCAAATCATAAGTCCTGTAGTTGAGTCCTTTCATTCATATATAAAAACGGTTTTTAGTTAAAAGAAAAACAACGCTTTTCATTATCTACTTGATTGCCCTAAATCCTCTCCAAGTATCTAGGGATGCATTTGTTTGTGAGGTTTATACAAAAAAAAGACCCTGATATCTC
>NC_090741.1:82798647-82803647 GCF_036898095.1 Palaemon carinicauda | reverse complement strand
TCCTATGACGGTTAGCTGTACAGCTGAAAATATCAACATTTTGTGATGAACAGAAACCCTAAATACATTTATTTCCTAAAAGGAATTATCATTCAACGACAAAAAGGATCATAACTCGAAGGAATGAACTTCGGAAGAAACATCCTTGCATCAGGGGAATACCAACTTTCAAAATTCACAGAATGAAGAGGATAACGTAACGGCATTAAAACTTCTTAACGCCACAGTTACGAGCTTAAGATGCGAGTCCTTTGATAGGACTCTATTCTAATTTATACCAGAGGATGAGGCAGGACATCAAAGGTTTCTTTTTAAGGAGATCTGGAGAAGATTTCCTGCATTTAATCCTTGTCTTTCTTGTATAGATAATTTCGTTTTACCCTCAATATTCAATATCTTTATCCTCTTATACTGATTTAGCATACCACTTATTCCGCTCATTTCTTGCACTTTCTAAATGACATTGATTGCTATATTGTTTTTCAGAATTTTCCTTATTTCTCTGTGACATTTTCACGGGGATACAGTGTAGAGTAAAAATAATTGACAAAATATAATATACTTCAGCTGTAAATTTGTATAGCAATTATCACTATAGGTTAAACATTTGGCATATTTATCATAAATCAACAATAGGTACAACCTTAAATTTTTTTTCACCATCGAACGCCTCTTCTTTTTTTTCTTCTATTTTTTTAAAGAGTAATTTCATTTATAAGGATCAAGGATGACTGTTAAGTTAATTCCCATAGGAGACAGCGATCCTAAAAATTACTGAATATTTGAATAATAGGAACCATGATACAGTCGCGTCAAACATTCATTGTTAGCTGTACAAAACTAAAAAGGTTGAGGTTATAGAATTTTTAAATGAAATAGTGTAAATGTTTATTGATATTAGCGACATGTCACAGAATAATGGAATGAAATTTTTCATTGTTATAACATAATCACTACACATGTATGTATGTATGTATGTATGTATACCCAGAAACAATAACAAAAAATGCAGCCGTTTCTAGTGCATTGCAAGAAAAAGGCCTGACACATGCCTTTATTCATGTCTGGGATTTGGCCATTTAATCAACATACTGGCCATTGTAGATTACTGCAGATTAGTATGCATGACAATAACTAGAACCGTTTTAGCTGATCATGATAATACACAAACCCTTCCACGACGTTAAGGGGTTCGACCGCAGTATAAGCTAGAAATTTATTTCTATTTTTAGCACGACAGAGTCTTTTTTTATCCCCACACTCATACATACATACACATATATATAATATATATATATATATCTATATATATACATATATATATACATATATATATATATATATGTATATATATATATATATATGCATGTATATATATACATATATATATATATATATATATAAATATATATATATATATATATATATGTATATATATATTAAATATAGATATATATATAAATATATATATATATATATATATATGTATATATATACACCTATATATACATAAATATATATGCATACATATATATATACATATATATCTATATCTATATATATATATATATATATCATATATATACACACACCTATATATATACATAACTATATATACATATATATATATATATATATGTGTGTGTGTTTGTGTTTATATATATATATATATATATATAAGGAATAGAAAAGGTTTTCCAATAATTGCTGGTCCTTTACAGCAGACAGTCAGCTACGATGGACAGTCCCATCACCGTTCTTTGCCCTTACCCACCAAAGGAGACACTTGTACAGCAATCCACTGACTTTAATAGGGAATTTGCTCTAGCAAGTGAATGAGAATAAAAAGCCATGCTGAATCTAGCTTAAAGACTATTCCATTGACACCTACTTGAAAGGAGGATGGAAGGGGGCGATTTCCCACTCTACAGAGAGAGAGAGAGAGAGAGAGAGAGAGAGAGAGAGAAGAGAGAGAGTAATCGTCCTGACTGTTGTTAGTGACAGGAGGGGTTCTGAGTTTTACTTTAGAATAGTAACAATGGATAAGAGGAATTGCCGGAGAGGAGTCTAGACAGGGAGGTGATAATCACTGCCAAAGGGTCGTGATAAAATGAAAGCATTGTTAATCTTGTTGGTAATGACGTAGACTTATCATCTGCAATTAAGTACCAACAAGTTAGAATAAATTTCAAAATACTGAAATAAACATACCGTATACTCGGGTTCAGCGTATGAGCAAAGATAATAAATATGGGTTTGAAGGAACGTTTTAAGCTAATCGTAATGAGATGTATATAAATGCCAGAAGTTAATACTTATGAAAAAAAGAAAGAAAAAAAAACATAACAATAAACAAACATATCTTGTGGTACACTTAAAGAACAATCTCCATAAGCCTTTATTAGGAAATTAAATTACGTCAGTGTCTACAGTCATTTTTCATTAAGCGAAAGAACTGATGCCCAAAATATGAAAAACAAGAAATAAAATGTTCTAACTGGTTAACAAATCAAAGAAAGAAGAGAGAATACATAAAAATGTTGGTCACTTCGACACTGTTGAGAAACAGAAACATAAATAAATGCATATTTCTTTTTTCCTTATACTGGCTACTCTAAATTCAGTTCAGAATTCTACAAATCCAAAAACATAAATGAAATAAGATTTACTCCCACCATCGTGCTTAGGTACAAGGAATCCATTAAAGTTTTATTATGATAATTATTTATATTTTTTTTAAAGTAGATTCTCTTTCAGAGTAATAAAAGAAAAAATTAAAGTAAGTACAGCTTCAACAGTATTCAATCTATAAGAAAATGTTTCTTTCTTGTCATTTTTTTTTCACGAATACTACACTCAACCATTATTTGTAAATACTCGATCGTTTGTTCTTTCCAATCTTACTGAGGAAAACAATAAGAAATAGGACAGGAGTCACAAATCACATGGAAATTCATTGATAGAGAGAGGGGGTCGGTGATCTGTTTCAGTTCCAAAAAATTTAGTAGTTTTTAGTTTTCGGTGATAGGCTAGGCACTAGAGTATGTAATCCGTTACGTTAGATTACCAGGTCTCTCAGCAGACGTGGGCTCTTGCAAATTCTTCACCCCACAACTG
The DNA here is from genome assembly GCF_036898095.1 of Palaemon carinicauda. NCBI lineage: Eukaryota > Metazoa > Arthropoda > Malacostraca > Decapoda > Palaemonidae > Palaemon > Palaemon carinicauda. The sequence goes on along the minus strand of NC_090741.1, from coordinate 82,800,530 downwards.
TCACTTACATTGAAAGGGTATTTTTCTTTTTATTACATCTATTTATATATTATACACTTGCATGAAAAACGAAGGTTTCTAAAGTGGAGCTAAAGGAAGATTTTTTTGTAACAGAAAAACTTTCACGGCCGGAAGTCACTGTAAGTAATAGACTAGGATAAGAGGAGGAAGTAAAAAAAAAAGCAAGATTTATAAGAAATAATCTGTTATTTCTGTGTGGGGTATCAGGTAGGGCTTTTCATAATTGTGGATTTTTTCTTACTGAGATCGGTCTCAAAGGAAATGTCAAGACATTTTTAAAACAAGTGAGATATTTATGAAAAGAATTTCAGTAAGGTTTTCTAGGGTACGGGGATCTTGCATTTATTTTGTAGCTTGCTTTAGGATCAGGTGGAGTAGGAGGGGTTAGAATTAGGGGTGGAAGGTATGGGTAACACTTGGTTTTCAGAAGGTGGGGACACTGGATACACAGGAATATCATATTATGGAGTAGTTTCCCTGTAATACATCTTTTTCGAGGATATATATCTGTGGCTTAGGTGGCTACTGTTGGCATGAAGATAGAGCTGTATGCTGAGAAAGTTGCGATTTCATAATTCCAGCAATCTTAGGCTATCTTGCAATACATCTCTTCTTTTAGGCATGATATAGATGAAAACAGTTGGGATATTTTAAATGAGTCGTTCTTCCTTCCTCATGGGCAATGATACCATCTTGAGTCGGGTGCCTTTAGTTGCAGATGTCACAGATAGTGGCATCACCCCAGTCATTCAGTAGTTCCCAAAGCGTTGGCAGTTAAAGCATAATAGAGGTTCGGGTATGAAGTATTCATTGGGGAATTCCCTTAAACCTGCAGGCTAAAATTTGAAGTAATTTTTCCTTTGATGGTAGCAATAACTTTCCATACATGAAGGTTAAATCTGCTTGTGCAGTATTCATCACTAGTTGGAAACGTATTCAAGTGAAGTGACTGATCCAGTTAGGGAGACACAGGGTAGATGCAGATTATAGCTTTCTTGATTTTTGTAGAGCAATCAAGATGCTAAAATGAAGACTTATCCGAGTGGAGATTGTACCTTCGAGCTGGATGCTGACTGCTTTGTTGCACTTTTAGCTGAACTCTGAATCAGATAAGCTTCTCAAGGTAGATGACACCACTTGTGTTCTCCCTTATGGTATTAATTGTGGGCGTGCTCAGCTGCTTCCTAGTTGACACATACATTATTTCGGGCAGGTTAATGTCTCGCATATCTTCAGTCAACAGCGTTTCGTTTACTTCTTGTTATCTGATTGACATTATTCTGAATTGCCGAGGGTGCATAACGCTGTTGGATGGTGGGCAGAAATATCCTTTCTTGACAGATATTGTGACTGATTTTCCTTCTGGATGAGGAGGGTCATGATTATCTGAAGGTGATTGCTGTTAGAGGTTGTACCAAGGATTTTTATATTGCTGACGGTGATTTTCCTTGTTATTTATCTACCATTCATCTGCTGTGAATGAGCCTTGATGACGCCCTGACATAAAGTGCAAATATTAGGAGAAAAGCATAGTGGGCATACCAACGCATCTGTCGCGGAATCCACAGACGTATATGTAAATCGGTAGATGGCATGGATTTTCTTCAGACTCTCCTGCTTGGGGGGAGCAGGATTATTTTCGAAACAAGAGTTTTTGTTTTTGCCATTTGGTAATATACATCCAATTTTAGGGACTTCTATTGGGTTTTGGTACAAACATTCCTCACAATGATATTGTCCATGCATTATTCCTTTAAATTATAGGTTAATTTTCTTCGTGCTTTAATCTTTTTTTTTCTTTTTTGCATCATTATGACACTTCTTCAAGAACCTCTTTATTTCTTGTGGACTTGTTACTTGTT
>NC_090741.1:82783647-82791147 GCF_036898095.1 Palaemon carinicauda | reverse complement strand
TTAATTTGAAAAATAAAATCTATTTAATATCACTAGGATGAAGCAGAACTTCAAGAAAACTGAAATAAGACTAACTTAAAAAAATTGGAATTGATGTTTTAAAAAAAAAAAAAATATGGAAAAAATCATTAGCGACCTAGATTCCAAATTATATCAGGAAAACGAACTAAAGAGATATAAAAATAAAATAAAAATGGGAAACAAATCTAGAATCTACTATTTTCTTTTACCAACTTGTGTAGGAGGAAACCCTTGTATAAGTCCATATGCATATGTGCATGAAAGTATATATCAATTTCCCTGTAATTGGTAAAATTAAAATTGCGTTCACACTGGTGTTTCATGTATATCAGATATGTATCGTTGTAACCATGCGTTAAGTAACATTTGCATAGCAAAGACACAACAATTGAAGCAAAAATCACGCATGCATAAATTGCATAAATATTGCAATGCGCACCAATTGTATTATTCCTCTACAGAAATTCATTCCATGAACAAACAATTAACTCCTTTTGATATGACGAGATAAATGCATTTCTAAATTAAACGATATAAATACAATTTAACGCCATATCGAGTTTTAAGTAACACTGACTATTTTCTTAGTCATTAATTTGTTTACTTTTTTATTGTTCATAACTTAAAGTATCTTTACATAACATATTCACATAAGGAACGTTAACTATCGAAATGGAAATTAGCGTGGCAAATACTATGGCCAGCGTCAAATATACAAATTTCAGGAATAAACTTAAAACTTGTCGTGATTATTCACTTTGTCAAGTTGGCTCGTCCATATTTCCCAGGTTGTATCTACTGATTCTAAAGTCTAGACTCAAGCACTGTCTAGAGTTGAGACAGTACTTGAACTTGTCTTTGTTGTTGCTTGGAGGAACACAATCCCCCTTGTCCTAGGAAGAGCATCCCCTTTTTAATTTCTTTTTATACTTAGAATAAGCAGCTTAGGGAATTGCATCTTTTGAGAATCTAAAGTTTCTGGACATACTCTTAAAATAGCTCAAGTGTCTCTTCTACCCATAAATGGAAAGTAGGCACTGAATTACAGTAGCTATATCATTCAGGTAATGGATGCACAATAACATTGTAGTTGTCCTGTAGCTCTTTCATTGACTAGTAAATTCGAGCAACATTATGTCTGGTCATTTCGATGAAAATTACCTCCACCAGAGGCGTTGCATGGGCATAGGACTAGCAGCTCATCCCGTGAAGATAATTATCAATCGTTATTACCAGGTAGTAATGTGTCTTCTGAGATCAGATCAGTTACGGAAATTAATAAAGAGAAAAATCGAGAAGTTAATAGAGAGAGAGAGAGAGAGAGAGAGAGAGAGAGAGAGAGAGAGAGAGAGAGAGGAGGAGGAGGAGGAGGAGGAAAATATAGTTTTATCTTGGATCTATTCCTTAGTAAAATCAAGCCTGAAGAAGAAAAAGATAAAAGAGCAGACCAAAGCCAAAAAAGAAATCTTAACTACAATATTATGAATACTATATTGAATATCACTTTAAAGTTTCTATAATTAGATGGAATATGGGAATTCTTGTAATGATTTAATGCTGTTTGTAAAGCTTTCTGGTTTTTTAATTTAGTTTTAGTTTTAGTTTTGTAATTTCTTCATTTGATTGAATGCCTAAGTGTGTAATTTGATAGTGATTTTAAAAATCAGACTTGAGAATGAAGGGAATTATAAAAAATAAAGGATGATACAAGAAATGAACTTCATGATTGTGAGACAAGATAAATGAGGGAAAACTATACTACTTATAGAAAAAATATATGAATTGAAAAGAAGCCATGAAGTAAAAATATTGAAAAAGTTAATGATAACAATCAAATGACACCAGAAGGAATATAAGGGAAATTTATGACTGTTGGAAAACTGGAGTAAGAGAAGCAGAGGAAAAAGGAGAAATTAAAAAGCGAAGAAAATATTTGAAAGAAAAGAATAAGAAACAGGTTAAAGGTTTAAAGGGAAAGATGTCGTGTGGAGCAATATTCCAGAAGCACAAGGCTAGGAATGACGGAATCAATAAAAGAAAGGAAAATACGTTAAAGAAAAATAGAAGAGTATAAGAAAAACAAATAGTATGTGGAAAAGGAAAAGTGAAAATAAAATTGTTAAACGAATTGAAGGAATTTAAAGGAAGGGGAAATGAGAGAAGAAGTGAAATGGATGAAATATTAGAGGAAACACTTAAGATAAGAATGGAGAAATGAAAACAAGAAAAAAAAATAGGGGGAAGAGGAAGTAAAGAGAACCATACAATTCCTTCCCTTTGATTACTCGTCGCTCTGAGCAACGCAATAATAGTTTTTTTCGTTCTAACGAAACGAAGTTTTAATTATGACAGCTTCAGATGTCCTGACAGAAAAGGGTTGGGAGACGCCCCCGGTGGTGTGGGGAAAGAAGTCTTTGATCCCTCTAAAAGAAAAAAGGAATAAAAAACAAGAATCTGTGTCAAATCACAGTTTGATTTCCAAATAATCGATCTCCTTAAGTTGGATGTTTTTCGACTTGAGAAAAGGGAAAAGGGTGTTAAAATTAAGGGTTGTGATGGCCGATGTGGTAACGTTCCTGGCACGTGATCGCCAGATTGGGGTTCGATTCCCACTCAAACTCGTTAGTTCCTTTGGTCGCTGCATCCTTACCATCCTTGTGAACTAAGGATGGGGGTTTGGGGGAGCCTATAGGTCTATCCACTGAGTCACCAGCCGCCATTGCCTGGCCCTCCTTGGTCCTAACTTGGGTGGGGAGGGGCCTTGTATGCTGACCATATGTATATAGTAAGTCAGTCCAGGGTATTGTCCTGCTTGATAGGGCAATGTCACTATCCCTTGCCTCTGCCATTCCCGAACGGCCTTCAAAAAAAAAAAAAAAAAAAAAAAGAAGGAAGAGAGGGTAACAAGGAAGATAGGGAAGGGGAATCATGTCCTATTGGTTGCATTTATCAGAAGTGAATAAATCCCATTCATATTTATTTCAAAATTACGAGTATGAACCCAGCGAAATATCACATACAAGAAACTCCGAAGTAATGCAGCAACTGTAATAATACTTTAAGATTGAGTTTGCCTCTCAGTTAAAAATCCATTACTAAAATTGCAAAATATGCAACTTTTTTCACCTTTGTCATATGTTATTGATTTTTTTCATTTGATAATTATTATTCAATTTACTGTGTTTATGAATTACATTATGAGCAAATTAACAATAACAACAAATTAAACCATAAGGACACAAGCATTCAATTTTCAAAATATTAAAAATAGCGTATAAGTAAATACTTCCCCATTGGAACTTGCTAAAATTGAGCCTGTGATTTCCTTCTATCACCTTTGACCTCTTCACATCAAAGGTCAGAGATACAGAATTATCCATAAAAACTCCAAATTACTAAAATTTCTAACGAGTGATAATTTGAAAGTTATGAAGTGACAATGTAGGCGTTTGTATGTCGTCTTTAAGAGACTGGAGATGTTGCAATATAAGTGTCGTAATTAATCTTGGTATGCCTTCAGGTAAATGTGGGTGAGGTTTGTCATATGCTGAGGAAGAAAAGGAAGAAAAGTAAATCTTTATTTAATGTCATCTGAATATCATCTTTGGGAATTAATGCTGCGAACTTAATGTTACTCAACTATGTCAATGAAATTGTAGATATGAAGGCAAAAGATGTGAAAAGATACTAAATAAGAAAATATTATGGGATAACAATGTCGATTATATTCATCAAAATCTTGAGAGAGAGAGAGAGAGAGAGAGAGAGAGAGAGGAGAGAGGAGAGAGAGAGATGAGGAGAGAGAGAGAGAATTTTGAATTTCCTAAATAGTATAAAGAAAGAAGAAAGATACGAGAAATGAACTTGAAGATAGAAATAAGTAGGGAAAACTGGAGTAAGAGAAGTAAAGGAGAAAAGTAAGTAAGAGAAACAGTAAGATGAAAACTGTTAAATCCATCGAGATCAGATTAAAGGAAATGAAGGGAAGAGAATATAAGAGAAGATATGGAATGGCCAAAAAAAAGAGGAAAACATAATATAAGAAAAGAGAAAAGATATAAAAACTGTAAAGTAAAGCAAGAGAAAGAAAAGCGACCCGTACAATTCCTTCCATTTGATTACTCGTCGCTCTGAGCAACGCAATAATCATTATTTTTTTCCGTTTTAACAAACGAAGTTTTTATTATGAGAGCTTCAGATGTCGTGACAGGAATGGGTTGAGGCATGGTCCGAGGGGGAGAGGTTAGAGGTCTTTGATCCATGTAAAAAAAAAAAAAAAAAAAAAAATAAGTATAATAAAATAAAAAAAAGCAAAACACAAATCTAAATCACAGTATAATATTCAAGCATTTGATTTCCTTAAGCTTTATATTTCTCAATGTGATTATGAACAGTATTTTATATTAATTAACAATAAAAAAATGAGCAAAGAATCCAGGTATTTAATTTTCTAAGTATACAAAACAATCTAAAAGCAATGAGCTTCCTATTTGAGACTCGTTACAATTCATTCTCTGGTTTACGGTCTGTCACCTTTGACCTCTTCGTGCGTATGCAGCATGACGAATCATAGGAGATGAAGAATTAATCATTATAGCTCTAACTTACTGTAACATCTAACAACCACCGGACACAAGAGATAATTAGAAAGTCATGAAAGGATATTGTGGGTGGTTTCACGTTGTCTTTAAGAGACTGGAGATGTTGCAATAGAAGAGTCGTAATTAATATTCTTATGCCTTCAGGTAAACATAGGCGGCGAGGTTCGTACTATGCTCAAGAGAAGATGGAGAAGAGTAAATTGTTCATTTTATACCATAATCTGAATATTATCTAGGGGAATTAATGCTGCAAACCCATTGGTACTCTATATATATATATATATATATATATATATATTGCTTTACTTGAGGATGTAAATGAAGAGGAAAATGAACGGGGAGGTCTTTCCATACTGGTGGCATTTGTTAAGAATTGGTACATCACATTCATCTTGGTTTTATCAATACGTGAATGACTCCAGCGAAATATCACCTACTAGAGATCCCAAGTATAGAATTGTGATAATCTCAACTTCCACTTTTCTGTATTATTTCAGACTTGATATGTATTCGTGTTGAAAATTTATTATCTCATGGGCGAAAAGGTTAACTATTTCCAGCTTAGTTAGGTTTTTTTTTGATAATTAGCTATGCTACGATCTATATTTTTTTCTATTCACCATACATGTGCATGACTTTATATGCGAATTAACAATAAAAGAAGAATAATTAAACAATGAGGATCCATATATCCATTAGTTTATGGATGATGAGGTTCCATTTGAAACTTGCTAAATTTCAGTGAAGAGCAGCAAATAGAAGATTTTTACTTGAAAAGTTTACATCAAAGTAGTGCAAAATGTGTATAATAATTGGCTAAGTACCATAGATTGATTCCCCCTGAAGAAGGATGAATATTTTGAAGACCTATATATTGTAATACATGAGATCCCATAGGGATATGAACATTGATTGATGACTCCAATGCTAAAGTTGGTAGGAATAATCAAGGTATAGAGAATGCGATGGGTGCTGAGGGTCTTGCGAAGTTATAAATGAAATTGGAGCACTTTTTGTGAGTTTTAGTTCAACAAACAATCTTGTCATTGGAGCTATTCTTTTTTTTCCAGCACAAGGATCTCCATAAATATATAGGAACTTCATCATGTGGCAATCAAAAAATTCAAATATATCACATAGCCATTAATAAAGGAAGGAGGAGAACTAAGAAATGTAGGAAACTATAGAGGAAATGTTGGTAGTGATCACCAGTTACTAATTGTCACACTGAAATCAAAACTGAAAGCACCCAAGAGAAATGGAGATAGAATGCCTAGGTTTGATACAGCTAAGCTTCCAGAAGATGAGCACAGAGAATCATTTACAATTGGATGTAAAAATCAATTTGAAGTCTAGCAGACAATTAACTAAGAATAGTGTGATATTAAGAACAGATATCAGTTATTGGTTGTGAAGTTTTGGACAAGCAGTTACAAAGAGAAATTCATGGATATCAAATGATACTAGGGATATTATAAAAAGGAGACAGAGACAGAAATTTATTTTTGAAATTTTTCGAGAAATTAATGAAAATTACAATGCACAGCATGCAGAGTATACTAGAATTAATAATGATGTCTAAATAAAAGTCAGGATAGACCAGAGAGAATATTTAGACAGGGAAACAGACCAGGCTTACAAGGCTATGAATTCAGGAAGTGGCTATGGTGCAAGAATCGCTCAGAGAATTATTAATGAAATATCAACTGGGGCAAAGAAGAAGAAGCTATACCCATCAAAAAGAGAGATAGACCAGATATAACAACAGAATATGAAGAAGGGCAACATTGGATGGAACGCTTTTAGTGAGGTAATGAAAAGAAGATATGGAGGAAATAATTTGATTGATACACCTGAAGCTGAGGAACACTTTGAAGTGCCTATGGATGAATTCAGTGTGTTTGAAGAATAAGCTACCATTAAAAAAACTCAGGAGACGGAATGCCTCTGGATACGATGGAATAACTGCTGAGAAGATATTGTCCGAAAAGGAAGTGACCCACAGATTACTTGCAAGATTATTTTGTAGAATGTGGCGTGAGGAGGCAAAACCTAATGAATGGGAGCTAAGTGTGATGGTGAAAATGTCACAAAAAAAGGAGACCTGACTTTTTGTAATAATTCCAGAGGCATCACACTTAGGTTGGTTGTCATGAAAATGTATATCATGCTTATTCTGAAGAGACTAGAAAGAAAGATTGATATAATAGCGAAAAATTAACAAGAAAAGGTAGAAGTTGTACAGACCCAAATTTTCCTTTTAAGACATGCTATACAGCAATGTGTAGAATGCAGAAATCCACTTTTGATGGCATTTGTGGACTACAAAATACTTTGATAGTGTACACCGGAGAATTTTGTGTACTGTCCTGCGTTATTATTGAACTACTCTTAAATGTGTAAATTTGATTAAGTCTCTTCATGAGCATAGCCAGTATAAAGTTAATATTAATGGAGTCCTATCAAATGCATTTCCCGTAAACAGTGTAGTACTCCAAGGGAATGTGCTATCACTTATGTTGTTTATGCTTCTCATTGATTTTCTAATGAGTAAAACAGTTGGGGATGGTGGAGAATGATTGTACAGGATTAGAAATAGGAAATTAGCAGGCCTAAATCATGCTGGCAACGCTGTTCTTTTTACCAGAACACCCCAGAATCTGCAAAGCTTGCTTGCCACATTGCATGAAGTATCAAAGGATGTAGAGATCAAGATAGATAAGTAAAAGAATGACCAGGATTATGAGAATGGAATATGCAATGGGAAATGAAATCTAATTAGGAGGAGAGATTATTAACGAGACAAAACCATTTAAGTATTCAGGAATTACGATCTCTAATGTAGGGTCTTTAGAAATGGAGTATAATGAAAACTTGA
>NC_090741.1:82756147-82778647 GCF_036898095.1 Palaemon carinicauda | reverse complement strand
GGGAAACGACCACCATCTTTCAATGACGATACTAAAATCCAAAAAAAATTAGTTATTTCCGACACACCAGAATTTACGTTCAAAACAGGATTTCAATTTTTCCTTTCCAGAAATTTGTCCGTGTTCCTCTGCTAACTACATACACGAAAATGTTCTCTCATTATTATTATTATTATTATTATTATTATTATTATTATTATTATTATTATTATTATTATTATTATTATTATTATTATTATTATTATCATTAGCTAAGCTGCAATCCTAGTTGGAAAAGTAGGAGGACATCATGATAAGGGGTACATGGAATTGGCTTGGGCATACGCTTTGCACTCCCCAAGAGAGCTTAGTCCACCAAACGTTTAGCTGGGTTCCATAAGGCATTAAAAGAGGTGGAAGACCCAGTCCTATATGGCTGAGGACTAAGAAGTGTGAAGCAGGAGATGATGAATGGAGAAGTATTGAATTTAAAGCTCAAGATAGAGACGAGTGGCAAAATATATCCAAGTCCCTTTGCGTCAATAATCGTAGGAGGAGGAGATGATGATGATGATGATGATGATTATTATTATTATTATTATTATTATTATTATTATTATTATTATTATTATTATTATCATGAGCAGTCCTTGGCAAGTGCATGGTAATTGTGACAGAATTGAGCATTGTCTCAGTTGAAAAATATTGGCATCTGAAAAAGTTTCATAATTTCTTATCGTGTGTAAACAATTATGTAGTAACCAGTGAGCCCGGGAAGGGTGTTACACGAGTGAAGCGGGTTGGCGGATGATGACCAGTGAGATAGTTAAAAAAAAATGGATAAAATGGAGCTTTTATTATCGGTAGTTCTTGGAATTTTGTGTTAAAAGTAATGGCTGATAATGAGACCAAATACCCATATAGCATCCACTTCGTAGTCTCTTCCTCTATCGAGTTACTTGAAAAAAACAAATATTACATTCCCCATTATCTTATTTCCATCTATCAATCTCATAGATTACGAAATCTCCTATTACAAAATATTTTGTCAAATTTGGAAATAAAATGTTCCTAAGATTAAGGTGAAGTGGATATAGAAAGTTGTGCTGGCTTCAGAAAACTCGGCATCTCTCTTATATAATAAGGAGCATATATATATATATATATATATATTTCCGGTCTTATTCAGCTCTCCCTATCGCTCCGGTAGGGGGGTGGGCAGTAGCCATGGCCTGTTTCGATAAGGGTGCACGTATTCATATCTATCTACATATTTAGCCATCATTTTGACGGTTCGCATACACTAGTATCTTTAATAACTCATATTCCTACATTGCAGAATCCTTATCCGAAATTCTCTATCCCAGAGGATACTGAGATTTTACAAGTTTCTCTCATGTTTATGAAACATTTTACATTCAATTTGCACATCGATCTATCAATTCTAGTCAACTGAATCCAATGGTACTATACCTTACCTGGATAGCAATTGAACATTTGGATTCTAGTCTATGGTATTCTTGCAATGTGGAATCATTATCCAAAATTCTCTACCTCAGGATAATGAGATTTTCCAGTTTCTCTCACTCTTTTGAGACCTTTCAATTTGCACATCGATCAGTCAATCCTAGTCAATGTACCAAATATCCTTATGCATTACATGAATAGTATCCTAACCTCAATTTTGGATCCTAGTCGGGGATATGTGTTCCCTTAAGACACAGACACACACACACACACAAACACACACAAAATATTCACCGTCATGAAATCTATAAATTTTTAAGGATTGTATATCCGGAATGTCTCCTTACTTACTTCCCCTTTCAGAGGGAATTACTGACCCGAAAGCAGCCACTCCGCCCCAGAAATTGGGGAATTGGGTGTGGGTTGAAATGAAGGCGACGCCGTGGGAGGAGACCAAAGAGTGGAATATATGAGTGTAATTTATGATGAGGATAAATCCAGGATTTCCCTGGAGGTAATGTACGCTCGTAGTAATTCGTATTTAATGGTTGGCAAAGGGAAACCTCCGCTGCTTTTATTTTTAAGAACTTTCTTCGGTGAAAGATGTGTACAACAAGGTGATAAAAACTATAAACATTTATATGAAGGTATATAAAAAAACATCTCGTTATTATGAATATTCAAAACAATTAGAACAATACTTCAATGATATAAAACAGTCTGGGATAACAAAGAAACAAAAACTAAATATGAAAACTCGTATAACAAATATGGGAAAATATTTCAATCAATCGTATAGGGAAAAAATAATCTACTTCTTAAATAGGAAGAGAAATCAAATAATCCCATCACAAAAATTTACAGATCAAATGAAAAACATTAAATACGGTAAAAAATGGAAGGAAAATTCCAATAAAATCCAAAATTCTTTATATAAATATCTACAGTATAAAACGCTAAAAATTATAAAACAGTAAAAGAAAATTGCAGAGGCGGTACGAAGGTAAACATATGGCAGGGAGAAAAAGGAAAAAAAAAAAAGGTGGTCAACAAAAAGCGGAAGTTGTAATCGCATAAATGATGGGAAGTCTGGAGAAGATGAATGAATCCGAATAGGAAGAAAAAAACAGGTAAAAAATTGTTGGAATCGAGAAATGGGATAACTCCTTCTCTACAAGTAAAGTCTTTGGATAAGGGTTTGATACAACACCTTGTAATAGGAATTTATAAAATCAGTTGAGAGAGAGAGAGAGAGAGAGAGAGAGAGAGAGAGAGAGAGAGAGACGGAGGATTGATAAAACGCCTTGCAATAGGAACCTATAAAATCATTTGAGGAGAGAGAGAGAGAGAGAGAGAGAGAGAGAGAGAGAGATGAATCTAGCGTATTACCAAAGAGCAAGTGTCTTACTAGACATATGAATATATTTCTATCCTGTCACACAGAATGGCATTGCCAAACGTATAATTACTCGGCCTCTCCCCGTCCTTTGGGAAAGGGGAAAAGTGATAGTTTTACTCTGATCAGGGGGATGTAACCGGAAAGGTACACTGGAAAACCACAATATCCCAAATATTCCCCAACTGCCGTGTTGTAGTTGGGAAAGGGGGAGTGGGAGGGGAGGGGTGAATCTGTTTGTGAGCGTCGGGTGTGCATATTTTAATATTTAGCAGATATTATGACTGGCCCCGTACACTAGTTTAATAAAATTGGATTAATTAATTTGAGACCAAGTCATTGGAAAATACATGCTACTGTCGCCAATACTAAGGTATGGTCATTTTAGTTTTCTATTCCAAAGCTAGTTATTTTAATACTATTGAAAAAATACCTAAAGGAACATGCTATTCTGTTTAGTACTAACAATTACTGGTCAATCTGGTCCAAAGTCTCATTCGAGTCCTTCTTTTACGACATCATTACCAAGAAAGTGACAAGACTTGGGAAGGTAATAAATTACATTCTAGTGAAATTATCCACCGAATACAAAATGATCTTTTTTTCTTTTTGAATGATTGATGGTATAGACTTCTCAAGGAGCTGGTTAAAACTTTGGAATTTGTGATTTCTGAAAGGATAATAAAATCGAGGAAAAACTGGAGAGAGAGAGAGAGAGAGAGAGAGAGAGAGAGAGAGAGAGAGAGAGAGAAATACTTACAGCTAACTCAACTATAACTGATGGTATAATTTCACTATTATCAATAAAAAGAAGAGAACATGAAGGAGAGAGAGAGAGAGAGAGAGAGAGAGAGAGAGAGAGAGAGGGGGAAATTACTTAAAACTAAGTTCACTATAACTGATGTTATCATTACACTAATATCTATGAAAAAGATGAGAACATGAAGGAAAGAGAGAGAGAGAGAGAGAGAGAGAGAGAGAGAGAGAGAGAATTACTTACAGCTAACGCAACTATAAATGATGTTATAATTTTACTATTATCTATAAAAAAAGAGAATATGAAGGAGAGAGAGAGAGAGAGAGAGAGAGAGAGAGAGAGAGAGAGAGAAATTACTTAAAGCCAAGAACACTATAACTGATGTTATCATTACACTAGTATCTATAATAGAGAAGAGAACATGAAGGAGAGAGAGAGAGAGAGAGAGAGAGAGAGAGAGAGATTTCTTAAAGCTAAGACCACTATAACTGATTTTATCATTACACTAGTATCTATAAAAGAGAAGAGAACATGAAGGAGAGAGAGAGAGAGAGAGAGAGAGAGAGAGAGAGAGAGAGAGTGAATGAAATTACTTCGTGGCGTTTCGACTAGCATATTAGCGAAGAAATCTTAATGACCAGAACAACTTTTCTGAGTTTACATATAAAAAGAAATTCCCAAATTTTTTAGAAAAAATTAAACAGGCAAACACCCTTCACCCTTTGACCTGGGGTGACCACTGCATTATCCAAACGAGAGCGAAAACGAAACAAAGTCCCCTAACTTAGAGCTGAAGTATATCAAGAGCCTCCCTTAAATAAGCATTGCTGTTGTGGAGCGCAGTAGGGTGATTTAGTGGGGAACTCAGCTCAGGCCAAGTGCCTTTTTGGGTCCCCCTCTGTTTGTTGCTTTCCAGAAGCCTGGAACCTGGAAGCCATTTGGCATGAACAGATGGAATGCAGTGAATTGGTGCCTCATTAGATACTTTGCATAATTATGCACTCTAAACGATTTGTGAAGGTAGCGTATTTTGAACTATTTTATCTTGATCCTTCTCTAAGTTTATTCCAGGACACAGCAGCTCCTCTAGCTTTTCTATTCTCATCATAAACTAGTTTTTAATGAATTTGCAGGCGTATAGAACAAATTTGTTCTAGAGATATTAATACCGTAAATTTTATATGAATAAACTTCTTTAATGGATTAATGAAAGTTTTACCATTCTATTCATCAGTACCATCCAGTGCCTAGTTTGTAAAAAAAAAAAAAAAAAAAAAAAATAACAGCAAATAGGTATGGCAACCTTAGCAAAATGAAAATCATGAGAAACCATAAATTATTCGTTATAATGAAACCAAAAATGTTCTCACTATCGAAAAAGTTACTGGATTTATTAAAACAAATTCTCAAAACTTTATACATATTCTGCATCTATACAACTTAATACCAATACAATACCTTTAATATAAGACAGTTAGTCATTTAAGGAAAAAAAAATAAAATTTAAGCACAAAATAACACGAAAACATAATATACTTTTGCAGACTTGCTGCATCAGTACTTCATAAATCGATATCACAAACGAAAGAAATCACGCACATTGGAGTTCAGCTATCTGTCAATCTTTTATATCAAATTGCCTACAGTCTCCTTGGCTATTTCTGATGTATCTCAGAGGGACATTACCCCCACTTCAAGAATTGTTAAATATGATTAGATTGATTAAATTGTCATATGACCCGACGCCGGTTATGTGTAAAGCTAGATATTGTAGGTTGGGATGAGGCCTAAGGAACGCTGGTGAAAACTTTGGTCACTAATTGATCTGCATATATGATTGTATATCTTTAGAAAATGGTTTACTATTGTTGCTATGGATTATTATTATTATTATTACTATTATTATTATTATTATTAGGCTACTACTACTACTACTACTACTACTACTACTACAACTACTATCATTATTATTAATATTATTAATATTATTATTATTATTATTATTATTATTATTATTATTATTATTATTACGATCTAAGCTGTAACCCTATCTCGAAAAGCAGGATACTATAAACCCAAGGTATCAAACAAGAAAAAATACCCCTCCAGGGAAAGGAAATCAAGGAATAGATAGAAAAGTGTGCCTGAGTGCACCCTTACGCAAGAGAACTTTCACCCAAGATTTACAAAGAAAAATCAAATCTCATCAAACCAAAAAAACCCAATACAATAATCATAAGGATTAGCCCCAACCCCCCCCCCCTCCAAAAAAAAAAAGGGAAAAAGCTACAAGAACATAAATGTTGGGCTTGTTATTTTCTCACGTTTTATTATCCGTATATTGACGCCTACTTCCACCGAAATAGTATTCCTAGTTTTAAATATATATATATATATATATATATATATATATATATATAGATAGATAGATAGATAGATAGATAGATAGATAAGTACAAGGATTTCTTCCTTAGGGAAGGTTACTCTCTTAAGTGTTACCTGTCAATTATGTAGAGTCGCATTATTGTTTTCCCATGCGATTCGACGCATGAATTTTTTTATTCATAATCTTTATATATATATATATATATATATATATATATAAATGTTATATATAATAATAATAATAATAATAATAATAATAAAAATAATAATAGTAATAATAATAAATTTTGCACATTTAGACGTATGTTTTGTATTTAAAATAAGCCATATATATTAATACATGGAAGTCTGGATTCTCTTAACAACCTCGGAATCAGAGCCCAATGCGAAATCACTCAAAGACTTTAATATCAGACCGACCGGGTTTCGAACCCTGGTGCTGAATACTTGGATGACAGTGACCTTACCACTTAGCCACGAAGAAAAATAAAAGTTAATGACAATTCTTCTGTACATATACCTATTGAATTCCGTTTTTTTTTTTTTTTTTTTACTGAGAATTGAAATCAACCCATCTTCGCCATCGTTGCTAATTAGTAGGTTTGGGACTTGGCATTCGATTAATGATAAATTCTGCACATTTAAACGTGTTTTTTCATATTTCAAATAAGCCATATATATTAATACATTGAAGTCTGCTTTCTCTTTACGACCGCGGGATCAGAGTACAAAAATCCTGAATTCGACAGGTAAATGTACAGAAGAATTGTCATTGAATTAATATGTTTCTTCGTGGCTAAATGGTAAGGTCACTGCCACACAAGTATCATGGACCAGGATTCGAAATCTGGCTGGTCAGATACTATAGTCTTTGATTTATTTCGCCTGGGGCTCTGACCCCGAAGTCGTTAGGAGATTCCAGACTTTAATGTACTAATGGATATGGCTTATTTCAAATATATATATATATATATATATATATAGATATATATAATATACATATATATACATATATATATATATATATATATATATAGACACACACACACACACACACATATATATATATATATATATATAAATATATATATATATATATATATATATGTATTTACACACATACATGAATACAGAATTACATCAGCTGAAAGACTGATCACGGAATAATAATTACTACACAGAATCCCTAAAAAAACATAGATAAATGGATTAAAAAAAGATAAAATAGATTATCAGAGAAAGGAAGTAAAAGGAAATTTCTCGAGGGACTAATGAAAAGAGAGGGAAGCAATGAATAATAAGAAAAGAAACGGTTAATAAGAAAAACTGAAGACATGTCCAATATTAAGACAAAATCATTACCTATTTTTATCGGGGAGTTGCCAGTTAGTCAGTATTTGTTGAATTAAATTATTATCTGGTAGACATGCATTGCATTATTATTATTATTATTATTATTATTATTATTATTATTATAAAATTGTTATACCTATATTATATTATTATTATTATTATTGTTATTATTATTATTATTATTATTATTATTATTATTATTATTATTATTATTATTATTATTAGCTATAAAATACTCCGCTCAACTCTCATTTTAAGTTCCATAGTTTAACAAAAAAGATATTGACAGCCAGTTATTGGTATCAAGTAAATAACTCGTTATTATGATATAATTATTAGTAATGATTGTTAGTCTGGGATAAAAAGTAGATTAGACTTTGACTGGAGAC
Source organism: Palaemon carinicauda (assembly GCF_036898095.1). Classification (NCBI taxonomy): domain Eukaryota; kingdom Metazoa; phylum Arthropoda; class Malacostraca; order Decapoda; family Palaemonidae; genus Palaemon; species Palaemon carinicauda. Next base: position 82,770,921 of record NC_090741.1, on the reverse strand, counting down.
AGATCGACAGATTTGACATTCTCTCTCTCTCTCTCTCTCTCTCTCTCTCTCTCTCTCTCTCTCTCTCTCTATCGAAGAGAATTAATAAAATTATAAATCGAATCATGCAACATGATGGCATTGCCGGGGGTAAACGAAATGAACTCGACAATAGAATTATTTCGACATTGAATCCAAATCATTACTCCGTTACTGAGGATAAGTTCTTTCCATTTGATTTCAGAAATTAAAGCAACGATGAAATAAGATATATGATTATAAATACTTATAGAAAGTAAGAAGACGTATTAGTTTCCATGCTTATCTGGATGATGAAATTCTTGAACTTGATGATTATTTTAAAAATCTAGGCCATACCATTTTTTATATTATAGTGGTGACAAAGATATGCTAAATAAAACGAGAAAAGTATGCTACAAAGGACTTTTTATGATTAGAAAAACAGAAATACAATGCAGTCTTTACAAGTCATTCTGCTCCTGTGGAATGTGTGTCACTTTGGTCAAATTATAAAAGGTAGTCCTATCAAACATCACTGATATGTTACAATAATATTACAAGACAGCTGCTGTGGGTACCATTGAACTGCTCAGCAGTGCACCATTTTTTTTCTTTTCTTTTTAATAAAGGACCAGGACTGCTAACTTTTGCTTACTGAAATAGACACATTTTAGTTCAAATTCTCTAATAGTTATGTTGAACAATAATTACGATTTATCTTGACGTGTATAATTAGACAACGATAGTATTGTTTATTATTTATGCAATATTTCACAGAAAGGACCTGAAAAAATACTTTATATTTAGAACATATCCCATTTTGATGAACTGAGATTTTTCTAAGGTCTTGATTGCTTACATAGTAAAAAGGATTCGATGTACACTATATTTTGATCTGTATATGCATGAATGAATATATTTACTTGTGAATGTCAACCGTTTAAATTTTCGTGCATTTATCCTTCCTAAAATATTAAGCCGTAAGATCCTTTTCAAAATACTAAATCAAATCAAACACAGATACTATGTTTACATTAACAAGAATTATGTATTCAAAGTGCATATTCCTGGAAGTGTATAAACGCACATACGGTTCCATATACACATTCACACACAATATATGTATATATATATACACACATAATATATATATATATATATATATATGTATATATATATATATATATATATTTATATATATACATATATATATATATATATATATAAATATATATATATATATATATATATGTGTGTGTGTATGCATGTATACATATATTCAGTATACATATACATATATAATGTAAAATATATACATTATATATATACCTGCATATATAAACATATTTATATATATATATATATATATATACATATATATATATATATATATATATACACACACACACATATATATATACATAATATATATATATTATATACATACACACACACATATATATATATATATATATATATACTTTATAGGAAAATGTACTGTAAATAGTTAATATGCATCTTATTCAAATAAATACAGTCTATCCATACACACACACACACACACACATATATATATATATATATATATATATGTATATTTATCAACATCTATAAACGTACATACAGACACATAATTATACACAAATACATGTAAAAATCAACAAAAACTTACAGCTACCTTCATTACATAAGTGAGCAATATTTTTTTTTTTCATTGTAAAGTATCAATCAGCTAATCAACTGCAAACATAAGGTTTTTATTACATTTGCTCCTCCGCAAAACCATCTCAATTCCTATGTTATTGATTGATTATAAAGTTTCTTCAAAAAGTCAAAAGCCAAGGCCAATCCTATGGCGTCACTAATCCCACCTTTTAACAACAGATGAAAATGGATAACATTTATTACATGATATTTTTTGACATGATATTTTTTGACATGATATTTTTTTACATGATATTTTTGTACCTGGTTTATAGAATTTCTTAAAAGATTTCAAGGGATTTCTTCTACTTCTATGTTTTCCTTCTCTTTTTCTCTTGAATCTCCCCAAAAATTCTATAAATATTGTCTTTATACTGACTTTACCATGCTCTAATTCATTACAAAAATCTTGATATATAAGCAACTTTCAATGTGGGACATTCCCTAAAAGATCTCTGGAATAAATCAATCCTTTCCACTACTTTTCATTCTATGTTGAATTTTTTTTCCTAAATACTTCAGGAAAACAATTCCATTTTCATGTTTTCCTTCCCATCTATTCTCTTAATCGAGTATGCAATGATCATAATCAATTATTCCGACAATGTCTTCAGAAAATTGTAACTTACCTTAGTTCTCTAAGTTGTCTAACAATTGTCCACCGAAAGAGAAATAGTGCCAAAAAATAATCTTCCTTACTCTCTCCCTTTATCACGCCACCCTAAGAGAAGCAAAAGACTAATGGTATCTGTGAAAAATATGAGAGGCAATTGTGTAAACCCATAAATTGCCTTAAAAAACATTTTATCTTTTGTCTCAAGGCCATCTGGGAATAGATTATTATAGTCCTTAAACAATAGGAATTACAATGTTTTCAGAAGGGCTTCGAATGTTTTTTTTTTTTTTTTTTTTTTTTTTTTTTTTTTTTTTTTGTCTAATCGATATATTAAACTCTTCTTTTGCAAATGATTTACGAACTATAAAAGTTTTTGAAAAACACTATAAATGGCTTTTGCTGAAAGCGTAACGAGTATTTCATCATACCTTAATCGTTGAGTGAATGGTTTACGAAAGTTTTTCTTTTTAAACAGACGATCAGTTTTTGGGAAGAAAAATTATGAAGGTTATAAGAACCCCTATTGTTGGATGACAAACAGTTTTTATATGAATTTACAAAGAACGTTGGCTAACTATAAGAAAAATATTTTAGAAAAACAACACATAAGTATTTTGAGGAAAAACCATAAGATTTTGGAGCTAAGAAAATAAAATCTTTTCTTTAGGAAAATCTAAAAATTCTGGTTTATAATGCAAACTGAAGCGTGAATTTTCAAAGACCTACGTCAGACTTAAAGACTTTGCCGATGAAAGATAGGTTAAATCCTTGATAAATAGTTCTCAAATAGAAATAGGTAAACATACAAATTCACACTCGGATACGACTTAGCCTCAATTCCTAATAAAGTCCATTGGTTTTTATTTTTAAAAACAATCAGAAGGAATGGGGAAATGTAAATAAAAATGTAAAGAAATGGGAAAGATCAAATAAAAATTCCAGATGCTGAGGAATGGAATGTTATTTGAACATGAAAGCCTATTGAAAACGCCCCTGCCTCGCCATCTGCTGTACTAGGGTTCAAGACCTACTCAAGCTTGATAGTTTCTTGTAGTGTCTGCAACCTCACCATCCTTGGGAGGTATATGTCTACCTGCTGATTTATCAGCAGCCATTGTCTGGCCCTCCATGATTCCAGCTCGTGCGCTGATCATGTGAATTCATGGTCAGCCCTAGGGCATGGTCACTGTGCCTTGTCTCTGCCATTCATGAGAGACCTTTATAACTTTAAATGAATCGAAACCGTGGAGCTGCAAATTGAGGTCAAAATTTATTCTAAATAGTTACTTATAGCCGACCCTTGTTACCCAACTTCAATCTTTCAAAGAGAGAAATAATAAATTGAAGCATTTCACATGATATCAACAGTGAGGTAAACGAAGCAAATTTCATAACAGAACTTTTACTCAATCTACGTTATTAATGCGTAACCCAGACTTTGTCTTCCTTTAAAGAACTCAAAAACCATATATACAACAAACATAAAATGAATAGGAACGATAAAAGCGGAAAAAATATGTTTAGGAAATAGAAGAAATACACGCATCTGCATTTATACATAAATAGTCATATGCAGCGGATACATAAGTGCACGAATGAATAAAATATTATATGATAAAAAGTATTACATATATGTATTCGATATGCAATTTCCCGTAAAAGAAGATACCGCGTTGTGTGTGAGTGTGTATATATATATATATATATATATATATTTATATATATAAATTTATATACTGTATATATATACATATATATATATATAGATATACAATATATATATATATATATATATATATGTATATATACATATATATATATATATATATATAGATAGATAGATAGATAGATAGATAGATAGATAGATAGATAGATAGATAGATAGATAGATAGATAGATAGATAGATAGATAGATATATATATATATATATATATATACGTATATATATATATATATATATATATAAACATTTTGGAGTAGGGAGACGCGTTCTGTTTTTTCATTCATTTATTTGCGCCGACGTTTCGTATCACCTTGATACATTTTCCAGGCTGAAACGATTACAAATCAATTGTGTATAAGTAAAAAGATACACACAACGTTTACCAACACCAAAATTAAAAAGCTTTTTAATAAATTAAGAATAAAAACAGAGTAAAAACAGAAACACAGAACAACAGTGAAAGGGCTTGGAGCGAATATAGAGAAACAAATTAATTCAATAATAATTATAATAATATATAAGAAAAATATATAATAATAATGATAATAATAATAATAATAGTAATAGAACGAACAAGACACCTACCCACAGCGGTAGCGTAAGGAGAACTGACATGAAAAATTGTTATGGAAGGGAGTGTAAACAAAACAACAGGTAATTAGGCAATAAACAATTGGGTGGAAGACGACTGGTGGTTAAGAGAAGGTACAGTTAGCTTAATCATTATTGATTCAAGGGTGGTTAGTTCATCTATATGTCGGGTTCTTCCTATTATATTAAAATGACTGGTATCTATGTGTGTTTTTGCAACTTTTACTGTGATTTCTTATGTTTGATTGTTCTGGATTTGATAGTCGACAACCCGTTCTATAGCTAATTCCCTGATGAGAGGAAACTCGGACTTTTAGCAGCCTCCTGGTGCAACCGATGTAAGTGCCGAGATCACATCTGGGACAATTATACTTATAAACGACACCGGAGGCAAACAGGGGGCTGATCTTATCCTTGACTTGGAAGAGTGAGCCGATAGTTCGGGGGTTTATGGGAATTAGTTTTAAATTAAGGGCAGGCAATTGTTCACTGAATAGGTTAATGCATTTTTTCCTAAATTTATTATTATGGAGAAAGGGAAATCTAGCAAACATACGGAGCTTGGGGACATTGTGGACTATTGGGGTTGGATTGAATTTCAGATTAAGTAGCTTATTAAGGGATCTATGAAAAATTGCTGGAGGGAAATAATTATCCTTAAAGTAACAGCAAGGAAAGTCACTTCAGTATGAAAGGTAGACCAGCTTGATGTCAGATTAATGGCTCTATGGAGGAGAGTTGACACGGAATTCCAGTTTAAAGTTAAAAAAACATGAGCTATAAAAATTGGTCCCCAGGCCAGTAAAGGTGCTCTTTCTATAAATACCAGTATGAAAGCCAGACTCGTCCTTGGATATCCTCACATCAAGGAACGGAAGTGAATTCTGTGTCTCTGTTTCAACCGTAAATCTAATGTTATGGTGTTGGTTGTTTAAAAACTCAAGAAAGGTATCAACATGGTAATTACATCTGAACAATGCGAAAGTGTCATCTATGTAGCGTCTATAAAAGAGTGGGCGGAAATTAGGTGGGCATACATCTAAAGCTCACTCCTCCAGGGAGCACATAAATATGTTTGCAAAAGTAGGACCGAGAGGGCTTCCCATGGCCATCCCCTCAGTCTGCTTAAAAAACCGTATTATTAAAAACAAAGGGCGTATCCAGCACGGCTAATTCTAAAAGCAACTTGAATTGAGTTCTATTAAAATTGTTGAACAAGCAATCGTCAGTGGGAAATAGCCTGTCTAAAATGATGTTGATAGTCTCGACAACGGGAACATTGGTAAACAGAGATTCCACGTCAAAGCTCGCCATGTACAGATCTGAGGTCCTGTGTGATAATGTCATCTTTAAAGGAGGCCGAGTTTATTAATGTATATTTGTTGTGAGTCAGTGGTTGGAGTAAGGGACAAGAAATTTGGCGAGTTTATAGCTAGCAGTGTTAATGGAAGAAAGGATGGGTCTCAAAGGAATTCCTTCTTTGTGTATCTTTGGCAGTCCGTACATAAGTCCATATGTAGATCCTGTTACAAAAAGGTCCTGATATGTATTTTCATCTATTGCTTTGGTTTGTTTTAGTGTTCTAAGAAATCTGTTGATTTTATCTTGTTCAACAATTTTAATAGAACTCAATTCAAGTTGCTTTTAGAATTAGCCGTGCTGGATACGCCCTTTGTTTTTAATAATACGGTTTTTAAGCAGACTGAGGGGATGGCCATGGGAAGCCCTCTCGGTCCTACTTTTGCAAACATATTTATGTGCTCCCTGGAGGAGCGAGCTTTAGATGTATGCCCACCTAATTTCCGCCCACTCTTTTTATAGACGCTACATAGATGACACTTTCGCATTGTTCAGATGTAATTACCATGTTGATACCTTTCTTGAGTTTTTAAACAACCAACACCATAACATTAGATTTACGGTTGAAACAGAGACACAGAATTCACTTCCGTTCCTTGATGTGAGGACATCCAAGACGAGTCTGGCTTTCATACTGGTATTTATAGAAAGAGCACCTTTTACTGGCCTGGGGACCAATTTTTATAGCTATGTTTTTTTAACTTTAAACTGAATTCCGTGTCAACTCTCCTCCATAGAGCCATTAATCTGACATCAAGCTGGTCTACCTTTCATACTGAAGTGACTTTCCTTGCTGATTACTTTAAGGATAATTATTTCCCTCCAGCAATTTTTCATAGATCCCTTAATAAGCTACTTAATCTGAAATTCAATCCAACCCCAATAGTCCACAATGTCCCCAAGCTCCGTATGTTTGCTAGATTTCCCTTTCTCCGTAATAATAAATTTAGGAAAAAATGCATTAACCTATTCAGTGAACAATTGCCTGCCCTTAATTTAAAACTAATTCCCATAAACCCCCCGAACTATCGGCTCACTCTTCCAAGTCAAGGATAAGATCAGCCCCCTGTTTGCCTCCGGTGTCGTTTATAAGTATAATTGTCCCAGATGTGATCTCGGCACTTACATCGGTTGCACCAGGAGGCTGCTAAAAGTCCGAGTTTCCTCTCATCAGGGAATTAGCTATAGAACGGGTTGTCGACTATCAAATCCAGAACAATCAAACATAAGAAATCACAGTAAAAGTTGCAAAACACACATAGATACCAGTCATTTTAATATAATAGGAAGAACCCGACATATAGATGAACTAACCACCCTTGAATCAATAATGATTAAGCTAACTGTACCTTCTCTTAACCACCAGTCGTCTTCCACCCAATTGTTATTGCCTAATTACCTGTTGTTTTGTTTTACACTCCCTTCCATAACAATTTTTCATGTCAGTTCTCCTTACGCTACCGCTGTGGGTAGGTGTCTTGTTCGTTCTATTACTATTATTATTATTATTATCATTATTATTATATATTTTTCTATTATTATTATTATAATTATTATTGAATTAATTTGTTTCTCTATATTCGCTCCAAGCCCTTTCACTGTTGTTCTGTGTTTCTGTTTTTACTCTGTTTTTATTCTTAATTTATTAAAAAGCTTTTTAATTTTGGTGTTGGTAAACGTTGTGTGTATCTTTTTACTTATACACAATTGATTTGTAATCGTTTCAGCCTGGAAAATGTATCAAGGTGATACGAAACGTCGGCGCAAATAAATGAATGAAAAAAACAGAACGCGTCTCCCCTACTCCAAAATGTTTATGCTTGAGTAATTGCTCCTGTCTCCATACTTTATATATATATATATATATATATAATACGTATATATATATATAATATATATATATATATATATACATATATATATATATTATATATATATATATATGTGTGTATATATATATATATATATATATAAATATACAGTATATATATATATATATATATATATTATATTTATATATAATATATATACACACACACAAAATCTTTATGCTCGTATGCATGTATTGATTTTCCCTTAAGTACACTTTAAATTCCACACTAAGGAGTCAGTTTGCCTGATGAGTCCTGTCCAATGCCTTCTATTAAAGGCATCTTCTTCCACGAAAACTCTTCTCTCCAGATTATCTTTCATTTTATCTCGCCATCTAATCTCTTCCTCCTTCTCGATCTTCCCCAAAAAAGGTTCCTCCCAAGCCCTCCTCACTCTCTCTCTACAATTCATACTCAACTCGTGCCCATACCATCTCAATCCTGATAATCTTATCACTTCTTTGATATTTACTAGTAATATCATTCATCTTATTTCATCATTTTCCAATGTGTCCATTTGCGATATTCCCATAATCCATCTCAGCATTCTCTTCTCTGCTCCCTATCCATACATTAACACTGGTCTTATCACTGAGCTATAGATCTTTATCACATACCACTCCTTCTACCTCCCTCTACTTCCCTCAGGCTGCTAGCTTGCTATTATCCTATTCTTAACATCAGCCTCGCATCCACCCTCGTAACAGTCGATCACTGTTTTATAACAGAGTCTCTAATTTCATATAAGGCTATCCTACCCCTGTCTTTCCATACTACTGAACAAAACTTAAGTCTTATCTGCATTTACCCCGCAAGCCACATCTCTCCAAAGTCTCATACAACTTTACAACCTCTATCTGTAAGTTTTCATCATTTTTCACAAGTAATCACATTTCTGATTTCTTTACTAAACAAATCCAAGGCCAGCACAATTAAAAAAAGCTCTTAATACTGACTCCTGGTGCAATCCTACACCAACTTCAAAAGGTTTCTGTTTTTCCAACTGCTGTTATTACGTTTGTCCTTGTTCTTTTGTACATCATTTCACCCCTTCTAACCAACTTCTCTGGGACTTTAATTTTCCTCAAGCACCCTAACATTATTTTTCTAGACATCTGCCATAAGACTTCTCTAGATCTACAAAAGCACGAGAGAACTTTTGGTTTCTCTAGCCTCTTTTCTTGCAGTTGCCTCACTATGTCCAGAAAAATACGAATGTAATTTGTAACTTTCCATTTTTGTTTGTATTAACCGCATATTTTGACTCAAAGGGAGTAAGTGGTTGTTTGATAGTTTTAAGTTGGTATTGAATTAGCTTGTTTTTCATTTTTAACCTTCTTCCATTGGTTCCCTTATTACCTTGTTATAACTATACAAGCCGATATGGTCATGTACTGAATGATAGAACGAGAGACATTACTCCGTCCGCAGTATGGCAGCAACTCCTCCTCTATTCCTCTAAGCCTTTTGTGAAATTACTAATCTTCGTGTTCAAGTGTTTTTCGCAGATGCGTTTCTTCATCGATAATTATACAGTGAGGAATATGTACAATATGTGGATGTTGTAAAACCCCCACTGGACCACTGGATAGCTTCTTCGATTAGTTTGCCACGACCATGTGCCACGTCGAGACGTATGCAGTTCTGAAGTCCTCGTCCTCGAGTTATGACCAAGGGTTTTACTTTGATGTATTCAGCATCGTTGTGTGTGATTGAGTCCAAGTGTAGTCCTAGCTTGATGTGTCGCATAATTGGCTCCTTTATCTGCAACTTGCTCTTGTGGTGAACGTCGTCGTCACTTTCACTTATATGCCCTCTCTGGACAATAACAGGTATGGGGTTCAACTGAAGGAAGCGGGTTTTAGTTTGATTCCTTGTTATTGCCAGTACTTTCATTTAAATTTATGTAAAAGTCTTGCTAAATCCTTAATTATTAAATAACTATTCTTGGTCCTTTTGAGTCAATTTATGCATATAAAATTTCAAGGTTATTTGCGTTAAAGTTTGCATTATTATGAAGTATATGGCTTTGGTTAATTTTATTTTGCGCGAAGCCTTGTAAAAACTTTTGCAGCTTAATTTTGAGTAATTCTGTCGCAATTTAATTTGACTTTCTATTTCCATGTCACTAATAGTGATATTGTTCATATGTTTAGGACAGAGTGGTTACGAGCTAGACATATTCACTGAATAGAACTTTCTCGCTTCGTCTACGTTTTGGATGAGGTCCTTTCGTCGACAGGAATTTCATTTAACTAAAAAGCGGTCTAACATATGAATGTACTATTTGGCTTGCCACCTTCAGCGTGTTTGAGGTTAATTGTAAGGTGTTAATAATTATATTAATCTGTGTGTTAAGGCTTTTTAAATTACTTTCCTAAGTATTGTTTAAGTGAATAAGTATATAAAAGTTTATTACTATAAACATAGCCTTCATAGTTCCTCTCCCCACTCAAGATCCGTATTGATGTTTCCCAATCCTTTCAATCTCTCTAATACCCTATTAAAAACTTTCTAACCTAGCACTGTTAGTATAATTTCCCCCGTAGTTAATACGTTGCATGATATCAACTTTCTGCTTGGTTATAGATACTATTAGTCTCCTCCCAGTGTTCAGGCATTATTCCCTCTTCCCATAATGCTCTTAATAATTCAATCATCCCTTCTTCTCCCTTTGTAGCTAATATCTTGACCACTTCAATTTGAAAACTGATGGACCTGGATCTTTACCATTTTTTATTCTACTCACCTTCCGCTTCACTTCTATATTCCATATATCCATCACATCTCCTCTCTCTCATTTACACTATTGAATGATTATTCAAAAAATTCTCGCCATCTCTTCTTAATGTCTTCAGCCCTATGCAAGGTATTTCCATCTTTATCATTGATAACTCCCAGTTGCCCCAAATCCAGTCTTTGGCTAATACTTTTCTCATTACCTTGTCTCTAGACTTTCCTTCAATTGTGATACCGCTCTTCCAATAGCTATATATACGTACTTTCCTTTTGAAGTTTTTTTTTTTTTTTTTTTTTTTTTTTTTTTTTTTTTGTACCTTTCTTCGGCACCCTGTGAATGCCTATGTAAATGTATTTCTCACTTTGGAATATAAAATCGGGTAATCAATTCAATTAAAAAAAGTTTGGCTATTTCCTTTTCATACAGCAAATAATTTTTACAGTATTATTTCCTTCAAATAATTTTGGGAACATCGCTTCCTTCCAATAATTGGGGAGCATCGCTTCCTTCCAGTAATTTTGGGAGCATGGATTCATTCAAATAATTTTGGGAGCATTGCTTCCTTCCAATAATTTTAACAACATAGCTTTCTTCCAATACTTTGACAGTATCGCTACCTTGCAATCATTTATACAACATCAATTCTTTCCAATAATTCTGAGAGCATTATTTCCTTCCAATAATTTCGACAACATCTCTTTCTTTCAATAATTTTGACATTACTACCTTCCAATAATTTTGACAGCATTGCTTCCTTTCAATAATTTTGACAGAATTGCTACCTTCCAATAAATTTGACAGCATCACTACCTTCCAATAATTTTGACAGCATCTATTCCTAAAATAATTTTGAGTATCGCTTCCTTCCATTAATTTAGAAAACATCTCTTCCTTGCAATAATTTGGACAGTATTGCTTCCTTCCAATAATTTTGACAGCATCAATTCCTAACAATAATTTTGCCAGTATCGCTTCCTTCCATTAATTTCGAAAATATCTCTTCTTCCAATGATTTTTACAACATTGCTTCCTTCCAATAATTTTGACAACACTGCTTCCTTCCAATAATATTGACAGCATCACAACCTTCCAATAATTCTGACAGCATCGCTTCCTTTCAATAATTTTTGACAGCATCAATTCCTTCCAATAGTTTTGACAGCATCGCTTCTTTTCAATAATTTTGACAGCAGCGCTTCTTTCCAATAATTTCAACATCGCTTCTTTCCAATAATTTCAACATCGCTTCTTTCCAATAATTTCGACATCGCTTCCTTCAAATAATTATGATAGCATCACTTCCTTCCTATAATTTTGACAAGGTCACTTCCTTCCTATAATTTTGACAAGGTCACTTCCTTCCTATAATTTTGACAAGGTCACTTCCTTCCTATAATTTTGACAAGATCACTTCCTTCCTATAATTTTGACAAGATCACTTCCTTCCTATAATTTTGACAAGATCACTTCCTTCCTATAATTTTGACAAGATCACTTCCTTCCTATAATTTTGACAAGATCACTTCCTTCCTATAATTTTGACAAGATCACTTCCTTCCTATAATTTTGACAAGATCACTTCCTTCCTATAATTTTGACAAGATCACTTCCTTCCTATAATTTTGACAACATTGCTTCCTTCCTATAATTTTGACAACATTGCTTCCTTCCAATAATTTTGACATTGCTTCCTTCCAATAATTTTGACATTGCTTCCTTCCAATAATTTTGACAGCATCTAATCCTTCCAGTAATTTTCCTATCTAAATGTCAAAAGCTAAGGTGAAATCAACAGCGTCGCTTCTAACATTTGTTGAGGCTTCTAGTTCATGGTATACGATACTTCATGAATTGCATCCCTTTCAGATCAAAGAAATTCCCTTAAATATCTCAGCCTAATGATTTCATTTTCTTCTCTTTTTTTTTTCCAAAATATATCCGGATAATAGTGTCATCTCAATGTTATTGTTTTTTACCCCTCTAATCATTCCCTACAAAAATCTAAATAAAGATGGCTTCCCTTTCAATGTTCTTTCATTTGCTAAAAAGTTCCGAAAAAAATCCTCTGCATAACATTTACTCCAATTCCAATCCTTATATACATCAGGAAATCCATCCATTTCCATATATTTTCTGTCCTTGTTTTCCTCTCAGGTATAGCCATTACATTTTCGAGGAGCTTAATCAGTATATTTTCAGAGAAATGTATTTCACAGTGCACGGATACTTATAACTGATCTTAACTGACTCAGCCTGTACAAAAATGGGTCACAATAAAAAAAAGAAAAAAGAAAACAGGAGGGAGAATTTGGGCATACTACCAAAAATTTTCCAACTTTTTTTTTTTTTTCTCTTCTTTATCACGCTACACTCATCTTAAGGGAAGCAAAAGACTAATGATTTCGGTAAAATACTATGAAGGGTAATAGTGTAAGACCACAAATTGCCTCTCAGGTGCGAAATTTAAAGAAATAAACGTGTTCTGGAACAGACTATGAATGCCTAATTAGAAAAAATAAATAATACTATATACATATTAGTGGAAATGAATTTTGAAGATATTTTGTCAAAGTGTATAAAGCCATTCAGGAGACGCGTTTAACTGTCTTTGGATGATATCATAAGTTTTTTTTTTTCTTTTTTTTTTTTTTTAGAATATCTGACTGAGGTGAAAAATCTACAAAGGTTTTTCTTTTCTTTTTTTACGGACAATCAATCTATTAGAAAAGAACTATCATGTATATGAGAAGCCATTTTCAGGATGACAAACGGTTTTTTGTTAAGAGTTTCTACAAACCACGTTTTCAAACTATCAAAACGTTTCTAGGAATGAAATAAACATGTAAGGGCTTTCGATGAGGGACCCGAAGGCTTTACGCCAATTATACCTTTGTTGAGGAAAGAAAATAAGGAAAAGTAGACAGCAATTACAGGCTTAAGGGCCCCACCAAAAATCGTTATGGAAAGAATATAAGGATCATTTACCGATAATTCAAGGAATTTAGTGAATGGCTATAAAAGGGCTTTTTTTTAAGAGGCAGAATATAAATTCCAAAAGATACAAAAAAAAAAAAATACGAAAAAGTGGGATTGTTGGCAAAACACATTCTTTGAATCCTAAATTCAAACCATGCTCAAGACACGATAGATTTCATGTGTAGCAGCTATTTTCCTGTCCTGTGAGTCATCAACAGCCATTGCCTGGTCAGCCTTGATCCCGTCTTGGGTGAAATGGGGCTCGGGTCTGTTCATATGGGTATAGTTTAAGTCTTTAAGATATCATGCAAGAGTGCAGTGACCTTTCTCCTGAGCTCCTCATTATTGACCATTTGACCTCTGAACCTTGTTTCGCTATCCCTAACAAGTGTAGGCGATAACCTAATGTTGAATATTTTGATTTTGCAGAAAATATATACTTTGGCATCTCTTTCGTAATTTTTTTTTCTAACTTGATATTTATTGACTCTCTCTCTCTCTCTCTCTCTCTCTCTCTCTCTCTCTCTCTCTCTCTCTCTCTCTCTCTCAGAAATAAATGAAGAACTGAATAAAGAATGGAAAGATGTATTTGTAAGTGATAATATACAGGTAAATACGGACATACTGTACAAAATACTGGAGAAACTTGTTGAAAAATATGTACCAAAAAAAAGCAATACACAAAAGACATGCATACCAAGAGACAGAAGGATCTAATTTCAGAAAATTAGAAAGTGGAAGAATAATCTTGCAAAAGAAAAAAATGTGTGGAAAATGATAGAAATAAAATGTAAGATAGAAAATGTAGAGCAAAAGATTATGCAGTCGAAAGAAAATGAAAAAAGGGACTTAAAAGAAAGGACACTTCAAAATATAAAAAAAAAACCCAAAGTACTTTACTCCTATGCAAAAAAAAATGAATAAAGAGAGATTAGAAATAGGCCCTTTAAGAATTGAAGGACGGCTAACGAATGAAAAAAAGCAAATATGCAACATAATTAGCAGAAAAAATATAAGAGTGAGTCCACACCAAGAATTGCGAATGAGAATAATGAAACAGAAATGAGAGAAGAAAATATTGAATATCCAACGGATATAGATATTAATGAAGCTTATATAACCCCTACCTTCAAAAGTGGATCAAGACCAGAGGCAAGCAATTATAGACCGGTTAGTCTAACATCACATATTAT
>NC_090741.1:82723807-82738807 GCF_036898095.1 Palaemon carinicauda | reverse complement strand
ATTATGGAGTAGTTTCCCTGTGATACATCTTTTTCGAGGATATATATCTGTGGCTTAGGTGGCTACTGTTGGTATGAAGATAGAGCTGTATGCTGAGAAAGTTGCGATTTCATAATTCCAGAAATTTTAGGCTATCTTGAATACATCTCTTCTTTTAGGCATGATATAGATGAAAACAGTTGGGATATTTTAAATGAGTCGTTCTTCCTTTCTCATGGCAATGATACCATCCTGAGTCGGGTGCCTTTAGTTGCAGATGTCACAGATAGTGGCATCACCCCAGTCATTCAGTAGTTCCCAAAGCGTTGGAAGTTAAAGCATAATAGAGGTTCCGGTATGAAGTATTCATCGGGGAATTCCCCTAAACCTTCGGGCTAAAATTTGAAGTAATTTTTCCTTTGATGGTAGCAATAACTTTCCATACATGAAGGTTAAATCCGCTTGTGCAGTATTCATCACTAGTTGGAAACGTAATCAAGTGAAGTGACTGATCCAGTTAGGGAGACACAGGGTAGATGCAGATTTCAGCTTTCTTGATTATTGCAGAGAAATCAAGATGCTAAAGTGAAGACTTATCCGAGTGGAGATTGTACCTTCGAGCTGGCTGCTGACTGCTTTGCTTGCACTTTTGGCTGATCTCTGAATCAGATAAGCTTCTCAAGGTAGATGACACCACTTGTGTTCTCCCTTATGGTATTAATTCTGGGCGTGCTCAGCTGCTTCCTAATTGACATATACATTATTTCGGGCAGGTTAATGTCTCGCATATCTTCAGTCAACAGCGTTTCGTTTACTTCTTGTTATCTGATTGACATTATTCTGAATTGCAGAGGGTGCATAACGCTGTTGGATGGTGGGCAGAAATATCCTTTCTTGACAGATATTGTGACTGATTTTCCTTCTGGGTGAGGAGGGTCTTGGCTATCTGAAGGTGATTGCTGTTAGGGGTTGTACCGAGGATTTTTATATTGCTGACGGTGATTTTCCTTGTTATTTATCTACCATTCATCTGCTGTGAATGAGCCTTGATGACGCCCTGACATAAAGTGCAAATATTAGGAGAAAAGCATATTTGTCATACCAACGTATATGTCGCGAAATCCACAGACGTATATGTAAATCGGTAGATGGCATAGATTTTCTTCAGACTCTCCTGCTTGGGGGGAGGAGGATTATTTTTCAAACGAGAGTTTTTGTTTTTGTCATTTGGTAATATACATCCAATTTTAGGGACTTCTATTGGGTTATGGTACAAACATTCCTCACAATGATGTTGTCCATGCATTATTCCTTTGAATTATAGGTTAATTTTCTTCGTGCTTTAGTTTTTTTTTTCTTTTTTGCATCATTATGACACCTCTTCAAGAACCTTTTTATTTCTTGTTGACTTGTTACTTGTTGGGAAATGTCCCTTTTGACATAGGCTTTAATCGGGGAAAATTGATCGCGAGTTTAGTCCAGAGTATGGCCAATCAATCAGCAACCTGCTCAAAAGTAAAATCGCCACTGATATAATTCTTCCAACCTATGAAAAATCTACAGTCCAAAAGGATTAGCCCGATTTTTCGTACAAATCTTGACTATCCCCAGATATAGGAATTGTTTGACCTGGAATTTCTCTTCAACCAAAGAAATAGAAACGAGCAAATGACTGAATAACTCTTATCTTGAGAGATCATATACTAACAAATACTGGTGGAACATGGTACTTATTTAGAGACAGAAAAAGCTTTGTATAGATTGAATGCCATTGAAGCAACATTTACTTTTAATTCTATTATTCTTCTCATTCTATTATTATTAATATTATTATTATTATTATTATTATTATTATTATTATTATTATTATTATTATTATTATTATTATTATTATTATTATTATTATATTATTACCTACAAAACCGAAAAATGCAAAAAAAAAAAAAAAACGTTGAATTAAATAAGCTTTGGAATAAAAAAGGAGTAACCATTTATGAATAAAATTAGAGAAGAAATTCGCCTAAGATTCAAAAAGCAGATGCAAGCATAATTTACCCAAGTATTAAACATTGTTTCATGTTATTAAGAGAAACTAGTGTGAGATTATCAAACTTTTTAACCTGAAGTAGGATATGGGAATTCATGTTCTTGGTAGGCCTAGATCAGATGCTTTAAATTATCTTATCGTATTTAAGATTTTAAAATGATTCAGATGACTCGATGGGAGGATACCTTCCATAACTCTAGAGAAAAAAAAAACATGTAAAACTCTAGAGGATAATGGGTTATGTTTCGACAGAATTAATTACATCATTTGAATTAGAAGTTATATTTAGCAAATTCCTTATGTATGCATGGATGTAATGTGCGGAAAATCATATAATAAGCTAAATGGAGCTAGTCGCTCTGGGATGGGATGAGAACTTATTGTCGGAAGTTGTAATCATAACCTCTCAGATTACAATCATTCTAACGGCAAAATAATGATAATAATAACAATACACAAAATAATAACAACAACAACAACAAAAACAATAATAATAATAATAATAATAATAATAATAATAATAATAATAATAATAATAATAATAATAATAACCAACTACATAACAGGCGGAAATTTTGTGCTCAACGGTTTTTCTGACCTATTCTAAAAATATTTTTAGCCTATTTTTCACGTAAAGAAAGGACGGTGCTATCACATATATGCCCTCCTAAGCATTCATTAATTATCTGAAGAATACAAATATAAATAACAAAAGAGGGAACATATATAGTTTCCTTCATTCATCTAATATCTCCTCATGAGGATTAATGGTGTCATGTCAAGATAATAACAAAACTTCAGCGATTAAGATATATCGGGAGAAAACCATAATACTTTATCAGATGTGGCAATTCTTTTTAGGCATCCTAAGCTTCTTCTCAGATGTCCCAAATATACCTGACAAACAAAAGGCCAAAGAAATAAAGGAAAACCGAGAACTGGTAATGGCCATCAGGAAGATGTAAAGTTTTCAACATATCATAAGGCATCTTTCCCTGTTTATTCTAATTTCAAAATTGTCGACGAAACCAAATTCTTGAAATACTTAGGAAAAGTGAGGAGATTACTGCTGTGTCAAATCAACAAATGTGAAGGAAGGAATTAAATACCAGAAGTAAAAGATAAGGAACAAAGCAGCAATGGGTCCACACCCATCAGCATCGAGGCAATGTGAGACTGATATAATGTTAGTTACGAGGCTTTTATTGCTTAGAGAAAGTCACAAAACAAAGACTGCAGGAATTCGGTGGCCACAGTTTTATGACAAAATAGTTGGCAAGGAATTCCCTACAATAAATACCTCACCCTATTTTTCAATCAGCTTTAACGGAGAATCTTATCGAGAGATCGTTTCTGGTCTCACATACCAAAAAAAAAAAAAAAAAAAAAAAAAGGATTTACTGACACATCTGAATATTTTAGTTTGAAAGCAAAATACCGGCGTCTAAGTTTACATGGATTTTTTGCCATAGTTTTGAGAGAAAATTGTTAGTGTGGGATGTTCACATTGTCCTATTCTAGCTGGAGTTTTTAATTCTTATTTTAGGATTCATTTAAAAACAAATACCAAATAGTTTTCGTAAACAGAAAGTGATTTGATATATATGCCTGTAGATTTTGAGCACTATTTTGGCAATAAAATTTCTAAAATTTTTCGAATGAAACCACCACAAATATCAATGATCAGATATAGGATTTCCAAATCAATTTCCATGGGTGCCCAAAATCTTTCTTTTTATATCCAAACCCTTATTGGAAAAGATTTAATCGCTCGATAATACACGTATTACTCATCTAGTTTGTCAACATCACCCCAAATTAATTTACTAATACGCGTATGCACACGCGGGTATGTCGGTGTATACACAGTATGCAAACACACACACACATACACACACATACATACATACATACATACACACACACACACACACACACACACACACACATATATATATATATATATATATATGTTTTTGTGTATATATGTATATATATATATATATATATGTGTGTGTGTGTGTGTGTGTGTGTGTGTATCTGTGTGTGTGTGTACTCAACCCGTCAAAGATTACAGCTAAATATTTACATATATA
This sequence comes from Palaemon carinicauda, assembly GCF_036898095.1. Taxonomy (NCBI): domain Eukaryota; kingdom Metazoa; phylum Arthropoda; class Malacostraca; order Decapoda; family Palaemonidae; genus Palaemon; species Palaemon carinicauda. The sequence continues at coordinate 82,734,685 of NC_090741.1, read as the reverse complement.
TACACAAACGGGCGCCTACAGATTCCCCCCTTCCGACGTAACAGTAGGTTGTATGTTGCCAGAATTTATAGAAAGTGTTAATTATCCGGTGAAACTACAGAAATTGCAAAAATGCAGCAATTACATAAAGAGGTTTTCAGTTATAGAGAGATGTAAGAAACAAATGAACGCAGAGAGAGAGAGAGAGAGAGAGAGAGAGAGAGAGAGAGAGAGAGAGTGAGAGAGAGAACGAATTCACTTTTTATTGGGCATAAAATAAATAAGGAAATGGACATTTGATTTCAAATTATCTGGTTAAAATAGTGTCAATTTTCTAGGATAACCTCATACTCAGAAAATGTATTCGAATGAGAGAGAGAGAGAGAGAGAGAGAGAGAGAGAGAGAGAGAGAGAGAGAGAGAGAGAGAGAGAGAGAGAGTTTTATAGTCTTTGATACGTTCCAAAGTGGACGTGGAAGAACTTAATATTTTAATATGCCTTCACAAGGTCTTAAGACTCACATTTCTCTAAAATCGAAAATGATTTCTTATTCCCTTTGATGAAGAAATAAGGAAAAAAAACCTAAAAAAAAAACCTCGAACATTACCGGACTTGAAAAGGGAAGAAGCAAAGAGAAATTCAGCAACATATCTTTGTGAATTTCGGCAAAGTTGGATATTGAGTCAAGTTTCCTTGTTAAGTTTTATACTAAACGCTAGGCTGTCTCAGCTTTACACGGATATTTGCACCAAAATTGTTAGTTAATCTTCTTAATTCTTTATAATTTAAATAATTGATGAATATAAAGATCATCCTCGTTTTTTTTTTTCATATTTGCCGAACAAATTTGTTAATCCTTTTCTATTATTTAATAAATCTGAAGACAGTAGGGTGATGAAAAAAAAAAATTGTATTCATGGTTATTTTCATGTTTTTTTTTTCTTATATTTAAGAAAAAATATGATTTATTTGCGTAGATCTGTTCATTCAGATGTCCGTAGCCAACCTCAGAGATTGAGTAAGTTATTTTTCAATGCCTCCTCGACAAAATTATTATGAAATTATCATCAGCATGAATTTATCAGACACATATCAGTAAACTTTATCAAATATTCACGTAAAAACACCCAAATTAAACAAAGATCTTTCCAAAAGCTAAAGATCCCCTTTTTTTTAAGATCACTCACAAAATTAGCTCAATTATAAATTAATTCTCATTCTATGATTACAAAAAAAAAAAAAGAAAAAAAAAGTCGTTCGAGGCTTGATCTTTCATATTCAATTTGAAATATAGGGTTAAGTCTTTTTATCCCATTCTTGGTATTCAGCATTTAACTTTCTTCATGTGGTTGTTAATTTCTATCTGCTTTTTCCCAAGAAATATATATAATTTGAAATCTTAGTGTTTTTGGTTGGTAAGTACACAATTCTCTACTCTCAAGATTCATTATAAAAATTAATAATACGAGCATACAAAGGAACCTATAAAAATAGACGACCTAATACAGAAAAAATACAAACGAAGCCTAAAAAGAATTTAACTGAGTGACAGCTATGCTTTTAGGCCATGTTGCTCTGAAAAAAAAAAATGTATTGGGTTGTACCATCATGGACATTCCAACACCATTAAACCTTCAGTTATGAATCGATGACGTCACAGTCAATCAATCAATTCTCATTAACTTAACATTTTCTGTTTGACACATCGCATGAATTGTAATGGAGAAATTTGCATATTAACTCAAAAAGACCACCGTGTGACATATTCAATAACCATCATGTCACTGACATTTTTCTTTTTTCAAAAGTACAGAAAATGGAGGTTAGTTTTAAATATGAATTAGATTGAATTAGTTATTTCATTTCATTGATTTGCTTCACCGAATAAATACTATATGCAATATAATTAGTTCTCTTCCATCTCAAGTGTCGTCTGATCTATCCAGTATAACGTTATGAACAAAAAACTTAATATGCTAAGCTTCATCCCACATGCTCCCCAACTTTTCTCTCTCTCTCTCTCTCTCTCTCTCTCTCTCTCTCTCTCTCCTCTCTCTCCTCTCTCTCTCTCTCTCTCTCATGGTCAACTTATTCTTTTTATTAACTAGGTTTTTCTTCCTTCTGTTTATAATGGAACATGTGTTATTTCAAAACAAATAAATATAAATATAAATTTGAAAATTTGCCCGACTGTGTACCAGGCTGATATAAAAATAGGCAAATAATCTCACCTTTGTCGTTTTCAAATTATCATTTGATGAGAAGTTTTATTAGAATAATGAAAATGGCCCTTCCTAGCAACCTGTAGGACAGGAGTTCAACCCATGCTAAAGATGCATAGTATCTATATTAAGTGTCTGCAACCTCCCCGTCCCTTTGAGCTGGGAAAGGGGCAGGTAAAGTTTAAATGAGACTATAGGTCTACCTGCCAAGTCATCAGCAGCCATTTCTTGGCCCTCTGAGGTCCTAGCCTTAAGCTCTGATCTAATGTATATGATCAGTCTCTTGGGCATTGTTCTTCCCTTTGCCTCTATCCTTCATGACTGACGTGTAAACCATCTAAATATATAGAATATATAAATATATAGGGGCTAATGTATCGGTGTGTGTTGCATAAAACTGTTAGGGCAAAAAAACTAACCAGGAAAGATTGTGGAGGTCTGTTGGTAACCTCCTTGCCTGGTGATCTCCAGACTGGTGTTCGAGTCTTACTCAAACTCGTTGATTCTGTGGTATCTGCAACCTAACCATCCTTGTGAGCTAAGGATGCGGGTTTTGGGGGAGCCTACAGGTCTATCTCCTGAATCATCAGCAGCCATTTCCTGGCTCTCCTTGGTCCTAGCCTGGGTGATGAGGGGGCTTGGGCCCTGATCAAATGCATATAAGGTCAGTCTCTAGGGCATTATCCTGCTTGCTAGGGCAATCTCACTGTCCTTTGCCTCTGATATTCATGAGTGGCCTTTAAACCTTTAAAATTTTTAAAACTGTTAAGGAAATCACAACAGTTCCAAATTAATCAACTTCTGACATTTTGTTCTTAATTATAAATATTGTATCAGTCATTGAGGAAGGGCAAAACTCTTAATGGTCGTTCGCACGTTTTATATTGCCTTACCTTGCGTAAGACACGGCCTCTTTGCGTTGACAGCCCATAAAAGAGAAATAATTAGACAGTGTAACTTATTAATGAACAAGAGTTTAGAATTACGAACATGGAAAATGAATCCGGTCTGATTTTACGGTAAAGTTAAACAATCTTAATTTACACCAAAGTTAAATTATCTGAAATTATGTGAAAGTGAACTTGAAGATTTAACTCCAACTAAGGAAGACTCCAAATACGAGAATTAATTTGAAAAATAAAATCTATATAATATCACTGGGATGAAGCGATGAAGTAGAACTTCAAAGAAATTGAAATAAGATTAACTTAAAAAGAAAATGGAATTGATGTTTGAAAAAAAAAAATATGGAAAAAATCATCATCGACCTAGATTCCAAATTATATCAGGAAAACGAACTAAAGAGATATAAGAATAAAATAAAAATGGGAAACAAATCTAGAATCTACTATTTTCTTTTACCAACTTGTGTAGGAGGAAACCCTTGTATACGTCCATATGCACATATGCATGAAAGTATATATTAATAACAATTTTCCTGTAATTGGTAAAATTAAAATTGCGAACATACTGGTGTTTCATGTATATCAGATATGTATCGCTGTACCCAGGCGTTAAATAACATTTGCATAGCAAAGACACAACAGTTCAAGCAATAATAATGCATGCATAAATTGCATAAATATTGCAATGTGCACCAATTGTATTATTCCTCTACAGAAATTCATTCCATGAACAAACAATCAACTCCTTTTGATATGACGAGATAGATGCATTTCTAAATTAAACGATATGAATACAATTTAACGCCTTATCGAGTTTTAAGTAACACTGACTATTTTCTTAGTCATTAATTTGTTTTCTTTTTTATTATTCATAACTTAAAGTATCTTTACATAACATATTCAATTAAGGAACGTTAACTATCGAAATGAAAATTAGCGTGGCAAATACTATGGCCAGCGTCAAATATACAAATTTCAGGTATAAACTCAAAATTTTTCGTGATTATTCACTTTGTCAAGTTGGCTCGTCCATATTTCGCAGGTTGTATCTACTGATTCTAAAGTCTATGCTCAAGCACTGTCTAGACTTGAGACAGTGCTTGAACTTGTCTTTGTTGTTGCTTGGAGGAACACAATCCCCTTGTCCTAGGAAGAGCATCCCCTTTTAATTTCTTTTTATACTTAGAATAAGCAGCTTAGGGAATTGCATCTTTTGAGTGTGTCTCTTCTACCCATAAATGGAAAGTAGGCACTGAATTACAGTAGCTATATCATTCCGGTAATGGAAGCACAATAACATTGTAGTTGTCCAGTAGCTCTTTCATTGACTAGTAAGTTCGAGCAACATTATGTCTGCTCATCCCGTGAAGATAATTATCAATAGTCATTACCAGGTAGTAATGTGTCATCTGAGATCAGATCAGTTTCGGAAATGAATAAAGAGAAAAATCGAGAAGTTGATAGAGAGAGAGAGAGAGAGAGAGAGAGAGAGAGAGAGAGAGAGAGAGAGAGAGAGAGAGAGAGAGAGAGAGAGAGAGGAGGAAAATATAGTTTTATCTATCTTGGATCTATTCATTAGTAAAATCAAGCCTGAAGAAGAAAAAGAAAAAAGAGCAGAACAAAGCCAAAAAGAAATCTTAACTACAATATTATGAATACTTTATTGAATATCACTTGAAAGTTTCTTTAATTAGATAGAATATGGGAATCCTTGTAATGATTTAATGCTGTTTGTAAAGCTTTCTGGTTTTTTAATTTTAGTTTTAGTTTTAGTTTTTTAATTTCTTCATTTGATTGAATGCCCAAGTGTGTAATTTGATAGTGATTTTAAAAAATCAGACTTGAAAATGAAGGGAATTATAAAAAATAAAGGATGATACAAGAAATGAACTTCATGATTGTGAGACAAGATAAATGAGGGAAAACTATACTAATTAAAGAAAAAATATAAGAACTGAAAAGAAACCATGAAGTAAAAATATTGAAAAAGTTAATGATAACAATCAAATGACACCAGAAGGAATATAAGGGAAATTAATGACTGTTGGAAAACTGGAGTAAGAGAAGCAGAGGAAAAAGGAGAAATTAAAAAGCGAAGAAAAATATTTGGAAGAAAAGAATAAAAAACAGGGTTAAAGGTTTAAAGGGAAAGATGACGTGTGAGCAATATTCCAGAAGCATAAGGGTAGGAATGAGGGAATCAATAAAGGAAAGGAAAATACGTTAAAGAAAAATAGAAGAGTATAAGATAAACAAATAGTATGTGGAAAAGGAAAAGTGGAAATAAAACTATTAAACGAATTGAAGGAATTTAAAGGAAGGGGAAATAAGAGAAAAAGTTGAATGGATGAAATATTAGAGGAAACACTTAAGATGAGAATGGAGAAATGAAAACAAGAAAAAAAATTAGGGGAAGAGGAAGTAAAGAGAACCATACAATTCCTTCCCTTTGATTACTCGTCGCTCTGAGCAACGCAATAATAGTTTTTTTTCCATTCTAACGAAACGAAGTTTTAATCATGACAGCTTCAGATGTCGTGACAGAAAAGGGTTGGGAGACGGCCCCCCGGTGGTGTGGGGAAAGAAGTCTTTGATCCCTCTAAAAGATAAAAGGAATAAAAAACAAGAATCTGTGTCAAATCACAGTTTAATTTCCAAATAATTGATCTCCTTAAGTTGGATGTTTTTCGACTTGAGAAAAGGGAGGAGGGTCTTAAAAAGGAGGAAGGGTTGTTGTGGCCGATGAGCTAACGTCCCTGGCTGTCTGATCGCCAGACTGGGGCTTGAGTCCCGCTCTGACTCGTTAGTTCCTTTGGTCACTGCAATCTCACCATCCTTGTTAGCTAAGGATGGTGGTTTGGCAGAGTCGTATTGGTCTATCTCATGAGTCATCAGCAGCCATATTGCCTGGCTCTTCTTGGTTCTAGGGGGCTTGGACGCTGATCATATGTATATATGGTCAGTCTTTAAGGCGTTGTCCTCCTTGTTGGGCAATGATATTGTCCCTTGCCTCTGCCATTCATGGGTGGCCTTTAAAAATAAACAGGAAGAGAGGGTAACAAGGAAGATAGGGAAAGGGAATCATGTCCTATTGATGGCATTTATCAGAGGTAGATACATCCCATTCAGATTAGATTCAAAATTAAGGGGATGAACCCAGCAAAATATTACCAACTGGAAACTCCGAAGAATATATTGCAGCAACTGTGATAATATTTCGAGATTTTGTTTACCTCTCAGTTGAAAATCCATTATCGGAATTGCAAAAAAGGCAACTCTTTTCTCATTTGTTATATGCTATTAATCTTTGATTTGATAATCATTTACTGTGTTTATGAATTATATTATAAGCAAATTAACAATAACAACAAATTAAACCATAAGGACACAGGCATTCCATTTTCAAAATATCAAAAATAGCGCATAAGTAAATACTTCCCTATTGGAACTTTTTAAAATTCAGCCTGTGATTTCCTTCCATCACCTTTGATCTCTTCACATCATAGGTCAGAGATACAAAATTATCCATAATAACTCTAAATAACTGCAATTTGGAACGAGTGATAATTTGAAAGTTATGAAATGACAATGTAGGTGTTTGTATGTCGTCTTTAAGAAACCAGAGATGTTGCAATATAAGAGTCGTAATTAATCTTAGAATGCCTTCAGGTAAATGTAGGCGAGGTTTGTCATATGCTGAAGAAGAAAAGGAAGAAGAATAAATCGTTACCGAATGTCATCTGAATATCATTTTTGGGAATTAATGCTGAGAACTTAATGTTACTCAACTATGTCTATGAAATTGTAAATGTGATGGCCAAAGATGATGAAATAAGGTAATATTATGGAATATCAATGTCAATTATATTTATTAAAATCTTAAGATAGAGAGAGAGAGAGAGAGAGAGAGAGAGAGAGAGAGAGAGAGAGAGAGAGAGAGAGAGAGAGAGAGAGAGAGAGAGAGAGAGAGGGGGGCTTTTGAATTTCCTAAATAGTATAAAGAAAGAAGAAAGATAAGGAGGGAGAACTGGGGTAAGGGAAGTGGAGGACAAAGGAGAAAACTATGTGAGAGAAACGAGAAGTATAAGAGGAAGAGGAAAATTGGTAAATCCATCGAGATGAGATTAAAGGGAAATGACGGGAAGAGAATATAATAGAAGATATGGAATAGCCAAAACAGGAGGAAAACTTAATATAAGAAAAGAGAAAAGAAATAAAAACTGTAAAATAAAGTAAGAGGAAGAAAAGCGACCCGTGAAATTCCTTCCCTTTGATTACTCGTCGCTCTGAGCAACGCAATAATTTTTTTTTTCCGTTTTAACAAACGAAGTTTTTAATTATGAGAGATTCAGATGCGTGATTGAAATAGAAGAGTCGTAATTAATCTTCTTACGCCTTCTGGTAAACATAGGCGAGGGTCGTACTATGCTAAAGAGAAGATGGAGAAGAGTAAATTGTTTATTCCATACCATAATCTGAATATTATCTTGGGGAACTAATGCTGCGAATTGATTGTTACTCATATACATATATATATATATATATATATATATATATATATATATATATATATATATACATAAACATATATATATATATATATATATATATATATTTATATATATATATATATACATATATATATACATAAACATATATATATGTATATATATATATATATATATATATATATATATATATATATATATATACATAAACATATATATATATATATATATATATGTGTGTGTGTGTGTGTGTATATATATATATATATATATACATATATATATATATATATATATATATATATATATATATATATATATATATATATATATATATATATATATATATATACATGAAATTATAAATAATAGGGCAAAAGATGTTATAAGAAAATGAGATTAAATTATATGGAATTACTATGTCGATAACTTTCATTCATATTTTGAGAGAGAGAGAGAGAGAGAGAGAGAGAGAGAGAGAGAGAGAGAGAGAGAGAGAGAGAGAGGGGGGGGGGAGAGGGTGGTTTCCATTTCTCCAAAAATGTATAAAGTATGGAGTAAAATACAAGAAAACTTAATAGAGAGACAAGAAAAATTAAGAAAAAATATAGTAAGAATTAAGAGAAATTAAGAACCGAAGTGGAGCCATGAAGTGAAAAGATAGAAGAATTTAAGGAAAATAACACTAGGAAGAGAGATTGGCCAAAAAGGGAGGAAAATAAATAGGGAAATAATGACGGAGGGAAAACTGGAGTAAAAAAAGTAGAGGAAAAAGAGAAAATGCAATATGAGAACGCATAAGAATTTTGAAAAAACTAAAAAAGTTAAATATCTAATGAGAATTATGTCAAGGGATAATACGGAAGTAAGAGACTAAAAATGAAAGGATTAATAAAGAAGGAAAACGAGAAAGGAAAATCCATTAAAGAATAAAAGAAGAATATAGGAGAAATAAATAGTAAATAGAAAAGGAGAAGCGTAAATAACATTGAAAACTGATTAAAGGGAAATGGAAGGAAGGGGAAACAAGAGAAGAGTGGGAGGGTTAAAAAAAGAGATAAAAAGAAAACAGAAAGGAAAACAAGAATTTAAAATGAGTGGAAATGGAGGAAAAGCGACCCGTACAATTCCTTCCTTTTGATTACTCGTCGCTCAGAGCAACACAATAATAGTTTTTACCCGTTTTGACGGAACGAAGTTTTAATTATGATAGCTTCAGATGTCGTGACAGAAAGGAGTTGAGACAAGCCGGGGGTGGGGGGCGGGGGGGAGGGAAGTCTTTGATCCCCGTAATAAAAAAGAGAAAAAATAAACAGGGATTTGAGTCAAAACAGAGTTTAATTTTCGTTCTCCTTTATTTTGATATTTCTCAACTTGAAATCTGAGAACAGAAAAGGAGGAGGAAGGACTATAGGCAGGGGAGAGGGGCGGGATCTTGCCCATTAGTTCCATTTGTTAATAGTAAATAAATCCCATTCATCTCTGATTTAAAATTACGAGGGAGAACCAGCGAAAGATTCTTTTGAGACTTTGTCTTTCGGGAGAAATTTTATAATCAAAATCACATAAAAAGCCAAATTTTTTCCGCTTTTGTGTGTGTTATTGAACATTGATTTGATAATTATATATCTGTTTAATGTGATTATGAATAGCATTTTATGAGAATTAACAATAAAATAAAAACTAAGCAAAGAATCCAAGTATTCAATATGAATATTTCTTTACTTGAGGATGTAAATGAAGAGGAAAACGAACGGGATGTCTTTCCCCATTGGCAGTTTTTGTTGAAATAATAGATCACAATCATATTAGTTTTATCATAACGTGAATGAATCCAGCGAAATATCACCAAGTGGAGACTCCCAAGTATTGAAGTAATTATGATAATCTCAACTTCCACTCTTCTGTATTATTTCAGACTTTGTATGTATTCGTGTTGAAAATTTACAATCACATCATCCAAAATTATGACTATTTCCAACTTTGTTATTTGATAATGAGTTTTGATTCTATTTTTTTTTAGTTACCATACATGTGAATAACTTTCTATGGGAATTAAAAAAATAAAGAATACTTAAACAATGAGAATCTCTTTATTCAAATGGCTATGGATGATGAGGTCCCATTTGATTGTTACTTGCAAAGTTTAAATCATAGCTCTGCAATATGAGTATTATAGTTTTCTAAGCACCATAAAACGATTACCCTTAAATAGAAAAAAAATGAAGCTATGAAGAACTGCATTTTGTAATAGATGAGATCCCAGAAAGATATATAAACATATATTAGTGACTTCAATGCTAAAATTGGAAGGAATAATCACGGTATAGAAAATTTGATGGTGTTGAGGGTCTTAAGTCGCATATAATAATAGAGCACTTTTTGTAAAGTATTGTTCGACAAACAATATTGACATAGGAGGTACTCTTTTTTTTCCAGCACAAGGATATCTGCAAATATACATGGACTTCACCATGTGGCAATTATAAAAATTAAATAGACCACATAGCCATTGTGACTAGCCGAGAGAAGGTTGTGACTCAAAGACAGGTTGAAAGCAACTGAGTGAGTTTATTATAGAACACTCTCCTTTATATACAAAATCTCAAGGCAACAAGAATTTTCATGTTTAAAATTGACACTGTTACCGATGAGGAAAATCAGACATGTTTATTCAGGTTCTTTTTAGTGCGAGGGGAGAGCGAAGATACAAGCAATATTTACACAAAATGAAGTATGAACGATCGTGTGACACACGGTTGGTACATGACTCCCGCCCCCTAAAAATGACATACTGTACATGTTAAGTAGGGCGCCCTTAATCTGAAGTGGTAGTAGCAAAAACTGCGCCGATTAGTGGCAGTGAGTAGCTGTAGAAGTCGTTGGTTGGGGCGCAAGTGAGTTGTGGATGATGGGTGGCTTTGTTGCTGCTTCAGCTCGTCACGGCATTCCTACGGCATTCATAGGCGTGTGACCTACGGCTTTCATAGGCGAGTGTGTCCTACGGCATTCATAGGCGTGTGTCCTACGGAATTCATAGGCGAGTGTGTCCTGCGGTATCATAGGCGTGTCCTATGGCATTCATAGGCGTGTGTCCTACGGCATTCATAGGCGAGTGTGTCCTACGGTATTCATAAGCATGTCCTACGGCATTCTTAGGCGTTTGTGTTGTACGGCATTCATAGGTCTACGGCATTCATAGGCGTTCGTGTCCTACGGCAATCATGTCAGCTTCAGTTGAAGTTAAATAGGTGTCCTCTACGT
>NC_090741.1:82703807-82718807 GCF_036898095.1 Palaemon carinicauda | reverse complement strand
GTGGCCGCTGAGGCGATCACTGACTCACTGTATAGCGTACTCGTGTCAAAATAGTTCGACCAATTTAAGGAAAAAAGAACACAGTACTTAGACACGATCAATGCAAACAGAGTGAAACTGACAAAGCGTAGCCGCTTTATGACAGATGCCGTTCCTTTTTGACTAATCTCACAGGATTAACCAGAGGTGGCTACGATTAACCGGAAGTGAAATCCAATCTCTCTCTCTCCTCTCTCTCTCTCTCTCTCTCTCTCTCTCTCTCTCTCTCTCCTGTTATTCTTGTCGAACTTATATATTTCATAAGGAAAGCTTTCATTTCTATAATGATAATTGGAACCAACATTTTTTTTTCGAAATTATAATCCCAGGTTATTTGCCAGTTTAATCCTATTGTCGTAATAAGGCTCTGGCAAGATGGCGAGTTTGAAATCTTTAAGGTCACAAGGGTAAATTTATCTGGCATTGATCAGTGAGCCATATTTAATCCCCAGAAAGGTTGATCTTGGAGTATAAAATAGAGTGCTTAAGACTGCATAAGCTATCAAATTTGAACGACTGGAAACTTGAGTATACAGTGTGCACAAGTATTTCACAATGAAGATGATGAGCGGTCATTTTACTTATGTAACTAAAGCATGTATCCACATGTTTGAAGCCACTAATATTACTGAAATAATAATTCGTCGAATGATCACACAAGAAGAATGTGAAAAATTTAAATTTCAAGAAAGAACAAAGTATCATCCTGCTCTTGACGACTTCAACAAATATGTTTAAGAAGAACAGTGATAAACTTATATAGATGAAAGAAAATCCCCACCTTTGAAAAAAAAATACTGGTGGTAGGTGGAGAAAACATTGCATTCAATAAATGGAAAGAATCTCCAAGGAAAGTCTACATTATATACACACAAACAGAGAGAGAGAGAGAGAGAGAGAGAGAGAGAGAGAGAGATTAAATTAACTTTTTCTTTAAGAAATCATAATGACGGATGTGACCAGGAGACCACAAACGCGAAAATATCAGTAATGAAAGATAAGTATCTGACAAGGATAGAGCAATTATAAAGGTTTAAAAAGCCTTTTCTTTAAATAACTTTTCCAAACTAATTATAAGCATGGTTTATGCTTTGATGCCAGTTTTCGTCATATATATATATATATATATATATACATATATATATATATATATATATATATATATAATTATATATATATATATATATATATATAATGTTATTTAAGGTGATCTTATACCAGCAAGTACAGTTGTAAAGAAAGGGTGATGGAAAATAGGATACTTATCCCTGCATTACTGTTAATCTCTTAATCTGCCTTTATTGTTGTTTTCAAAGGTTTTCGACTTCTCTAAAGAGAGCTTCCTTCAAGGAAAAATGAACTAAGTGTTTACGCTCGGACACAAAAAGTTCTGGCAAAGAGCTCTTTTCAGCGGCCACCACGGAATGGTTTGACTCTAACATTAAGGTAAGCCAGAGATAATTGTGTGGAAGATAACCTCGTTGCCAAGAGAGAGAGAGAGAGAGAGAGAGAGAGAGAGAGAGAGAGAGGGGGGGGGGGGAATTCCCATCAAGGAGGAAGTAATTCATGTGGCAGGTTAATGTAAGGGACAGAACTTATGAAGATCCAACGCGTCTCGTAATGAAACTGACCCAGATAAGGCTCCTTCTATATGTATTTATACATATAATCTTTATGGAATACATGTAAACTAAAGTATATTATGTTTATTAGTGGTTCTTCTTTGTAAAAATACTCTTGTTTTTCCATTTGGAAATTCTCATAAAAACAGATATTTCAGTATTGAATGTGTATAGATAACCGTAAAACTTTCAAAATAGCAACATCACCAAAATAAAAAAGTCATAATGACAAATTTATTTGAGTACGTCTATAATCGAAGTATTACATGAAAATATAGTTAAAGAGATTTGATTATTTTTACACCATGCAAAATCCTTTGAAAATTGGCATCAAATCATCCATAGTGTATCAAAAATCTATGATAATTACTCAGTAATAACAAAAATATACAGCATAAACAACTTCACAGATATCTTGAGAGAGAGAGAGAGAGACAGAGAGAGAGAGAGAGAGAGAGAGAGAGAGAGAGAGAGAGAGAGAGAGAGAGTTATCATTCTTTAAGATAAAACATTTATAAAATTACAGGAGTAAGTACATACCTTCTGATAAAACTCAAAAATAAGGAGAAACTCAAGCTATAGTCATGATTAAGAATTTGTTTTATGGTTGTTTATTTCAAAGCTATTCTATTGCCCCTCTGAAGCGAAACAGCAGTCTGTATCTTTAAAAAAAAAAAAAAAAAAAAAAAAACTGTTACTCATATATAATTTATAACTCGCGTATAAATAAAACAATGGAGGTATCGAAGTTTTCTTTACTTTTGCGGCATAGCAAAACGGAATTTTGAATAAATATATAAATACGCACACACACACACAAACACACACACACGCACACACACACACACACACATATATATATATATATGAATACATATATATATATATATATATATGTATACATATATATATATATATATATGTATATATATATATATATATACATATATATATATATATATACATATATAATATATATATATATATGTATATATATATATATATATATACACTATTCAAACATAAGAAACAATAAATAATTCCAATAAACATCATATGCCCCGGATAACATAAAAGCTTTTTTCCCCTTTGCTTTAAGTAATTCATACAAAATCCCATCTCTCTTACAAATAGAATATCCCATACAGCCGACGATATGCTCATCACAATATATATGCATTTATCTTCTATAAATCGAGGAAATATATCTTAAGAGGATTTATTACAGTCATCTATCTGCTTTAGGAATTTCTCCTACCTCGTTCCTCTTCCTTCTAAGTCTCTCTCCTACCCACCCTGACTAAGTCCTTCACTCCCTCCCACTTACCATACCCGTATTCTTCATGAGTTTTAAAGTGAGTGGAGTTTCTACTTAACCCAGTCTGAACCCTAAATACACCCCAACCCCCTTTTCCAAGAATTTCCATGAATTAAAAGGACGGAGAGATGTTTCCTCCAGAATATTTTGCCTTTTTGAATTTGAGGGGAAAGGAGTGGGCCCTTTTTTTCCCTATTTCTGAAAATAAATTCGAACCATCTCTCTCTCTCTCTCTCTCTCTCTCTCTCCTCTCTCTCTCTCTCTCTCTTACCCTGTTTACATCTCATTTCAAATTCCTTTTTTCCTCCATCTCGCCAACAAAACCTAATACCTCAGTTGGTTCCATCTTCTTTCCCCTTTCTGAATACTAGGGGAGAGATTATTTTTCCTCTATATTTCTCAACTACCCCAGCATTTTCCTATCCCATATCCATTTGCTTAATAATTCGTATTAGATCCGTAATTCTCTTCGCCTCCCAAGAAAATTCTCCTTTCATATCACTTGTGGTGGCCGATTTGGTAACGTCCCTGACTGGTGATAGGCTCACTGGGGTTCGAGTCCCGATCAAACTCGTTAGTTCTATTGGTCATTGCAACCTCCCCATCCTTGTGAGCTAAGGATTGTGGGTTTTGGGGAAGCCTACAGGTTTACCTGCTGAGTCATCAGCAGCCATTGCCTACCCTCCTTAATCCTAGCTTGGGTGAAGAGGGGGCTGTGCCTCTGATCATACATCTATATGGTTAGCCTCTAGGGTATTGAACTGTTTAATAGGGGCATTGTAACTGTCCCTTGCCATTCATGGGCAGCCTTTAAACCTTTAAATATCATTTGGATATGAATCTGAATACGAACATTAAAATCAAGGAGGGAAATAAAGCTCTTCATTTTGCAACAGTTGTGGAATGATCTTCATAATCAGGCAATTGAATCGGTGGAAATTCAAAAGGTCAAACTTACAACGAATGTTTTAATGGTTGAACAGGCTGACATAAGTCTTTCTTTATAGTTTATATAGGAAAAATCTATTTTAATGTGGTTACTGTTCTTAAAATATTCATATTAATTGTTCATTACTTATCTTATAGTTTATTTTTTTATTTCCTTCAGTCACTGTGCTATTTTCACTGTTTGAGCCCTACGGATTATAGCACACTGCTTTTACAACTAAGGTCGTAGCTTAGCTAATAATAATAATAATAATAATAATAATAATAATAATAATAATAATAATAATAATAATAATAAGATGGGGCTGGGGGGTTAGCCTACCCTGAATTCTAAATCTTCCTCTGTTCTACACATCACCATATGAATTATTTTCACTTTGATTCGTAGTTCCATTGTTTTAAATATAAATGTTATTCAAGAACAAAATTACCATACACGGGTTCTGCTAGTTACTTATTTCAATTCAGCATAACAAATAGGAAATATAAATATCATTCACGTCCAATAATCATTTTTATCAAGAGCTTATTTCGATAAAGGATACCATGATTAGTCCTATAAAACGTTTGGAAAACGACCACCATCTTTCAATGACGATACTAAAAGCCAAAAAAAGATTGTTATTTCCGACACAGCAAAATTTACGTTCAAAACATGATTTCAATTTTTCCCTTCAAGAAATTTGTCCATATCCCTCTAGCAACTAATACATGAAAATTTTCACATTGTTGTAAGTATATTATTATTATTATTATTATTATTATTATTATTATTATTATTTATATTATTTATTATTATTATTATAATTAATTATTATCATTATCATTGTCATTATTGTTATTATTATTATCAATGTCATTACTATTTCTAATACTATTATTATCATAATTATCATTAGCTAAGCTACAATCCTAGTTGGAAAAGTAGGATGAGATCATGATGAGGGGTAGATGAATATGGTTTGGAAATGCTCGTCGCAATTCCCAAGGGAGATTAGTTCTCCAAATATTCAACTGGGCTACACAAGGCATTATAACAGTTGAAAGACCTAGGCCTACATGGCTGAGGACTATGAAGCGTGAAGTAGTTGATTAATGGAGAAGTATTGAATTAAAAGCTCAAGAGAGAGACGAGTGGCAAAATATATTCAAGTCCCTTTGCGTCAATAATCGTAGGAGGAGGAGATGATGACGATGATGATGATGATGATGATTATTATTATTATTATTATTATTATTATTATTATTATTATTATTATTATTATTATTATTATGAACAGTCCTTGGAAAGTTTATGACAAAATTGAGCATTGTCTCAGTTGAAAGATATTTGCATCTGAAAAAAGTTCATAATTTCTTATTGTGTATAAACCATTAGGTAGCATCCAGTGACCCCGAGAAGA
Source organism: Palaemon carinicauda (assembly GCF_036898095.1). NCBI lineage: Eukaryota > Metazoa > Arthropoda > Malacostraca > Decapoda > Palaemonidae > Palaemon > Palaemon carinicauda. The sequence goes on along the minus strand of NC_090741.1, from coordinate 82,713,477 downwards.
GCGCTAAGTGTGGTGGCCAGATGACGATCACTGAAAGATAGTTTAGAAAAAAACCTCGATAAAATGGAGCTTTTATTATTGGTAATTCTTAGAATTTTGTATTAAAATTAATGGCTAATAATGAGACCAAAATAACTGACGTAGCATCCCCTTCATAACCTCTTCCTCTATCGAGTTATTTGAAGTCAGAAAATATTACTCTTCCCATTATTTTATTTTGCTCTATCAATCTCATAGATTATAAAATCTCCTACTACCAGATATTTGGTCAATATTGGGAAATAAAACGTTCCTAAATTAAGGTGAAGTGGGTATAGAAAGTTATGCTGGCTTCATAAAGCTCGGTATCTCTCTTATACAATAAGGAGCAAGTTTGTGGTATATATATATATATATATATATATTTATATTATATATATATATATGTATATATATATATATATATATATATATTCGGTCACATTCAGCTCATCCTATCCCTCTGGTAGGGGGTTGGGCAGTAGCCATGCCCTGTTTCGATAAGGGTGCACGTATTCATATCTATCTACATATTTAGCCATCATTTTGACGGTTCGCTTACACTAGTATCTTCTATACCTCATATTCCTACATTGCGGAATGATTATCCGAAATTCTCTATCCCAGAGGATAATGAAATTTTACAAGTTTCTCTCATGTTTATGAAACATTTTACATTCAATTTGCACATTGATCTATCAATTCTAGTCAACTGAATCCAATGGTACTATACCTTACCTGGATAGCAATTGAACATTTGGATTCTAGTCTAGGGGTATTCATGCAATTTGGAATCGTTACCCAAAATTCTCTACTTCAGGATAATGAGATTTTCCAGTTTCTTCTCACTCTTTTGAGACCTTTTAATTCGCATATCGACCCGTCAATCCTAGTCAATAAGGCTTTATGTCTTACATGACTAGTAGACTAACCTCAATTTTCGATCCTAGTCGGGGGTATGTGCTCCCTTAAGGCCCACAAAAAAATAAAATATTCACCTTCATTGAATCTATAAATTTTTAAGGATTATATTTCCGAAATGTCTCCTTACTTACTTTCCCCTTTCAAAGAGAATTACTGACCCGAAAGCAGCGACTCCGCCCCAGAAATTGGGGAATTGGGTGTGGGTTAAAATGAAGGCGACGCCGTGGGAGGAGACCAAAGAGTGGAATATATGAGTGTAATTTATGATGAGGATAAATCCGGGATTTTCCTGGAGGTAATGTACGCTCGTAGTAATTCGTATTGAACTATTGGTTGGAAAAGGAAAACCTCCGACGCTTTTATTTGTAAGAACTTTCCTCGGTGAAAGATGTGCACAAGAAGCTAGTAAAAATCATAAAAATTAATATGAAAGGATATACAAAAAAAATTATCGTTATTATGAATATTCAAAACAATTAGAACAATACTTCATTGATATGAAATAGTCTGTGATAACAAAGAAACAAAAAATAAATATAAATCTTGGTGTAGAAAAATAGGAAAATATATCATGATCAATCGTATAGGTAAAAATAATCTACTTCTCGAAACAGGACGAGAAATCAAATAATCCCCATCAAAAAAATTTACAGATCAAATGAACAACATTAATTAGGGTAAAAATGGAATCAAATATTTTTTTATTTTTTTTAAATAAGTATACAAACAGTAAAAACGCTAAAAAATTATCAAACCATTTAAGAGAATTACAGAAGCAATACTACGGTAAAAACGCTGAAAAGTATAAAACATTATAAGAAAATTACAGAGGCGGTACTACGGTAAACATATGGCCGGGAAAAAAGGAAAAAAGAAAAAACGGTGGTCAACAAAAAGCGGAAGTTGTAATCGCATAAATGATGAAGATGAATGAATCCGAAAAGGAAAAAAAAAAAAAAAACGGGTTTAAAAATTGTTGGAACCGAGAAAAGGGGATAACACCTTCTCTATAAATAAAGTCTTTGGATAAGGGGATTGATAAAACAACTTGTAATAGGAATTTATAAAATTAGTTGAGGAGAGAGAGAGAGAGAGAGAGAGAGAGAGAGAGAGAGAGAGATAAGGGATTAATAAAACACCTTGCAATAGAAACTTATGATATCAGTTGAGAGTGAGAGAGAGAGAGAGAGAGAGAGAGAGAGAGAGAGAGAGGGAGAGAGAGAGAGAGAGAGAGATAAGGGATTGATAAAACACCTTGCAATAGGAACTTATAAATTCAGTTAAGAGAGAGAGAGAGAGAGAGAGAGAGAGAGAGAGAGAGAGAGAGAGGGAGGGGAAAACGTATAACAAATATATTTCTATCTTGTCATGCAGAACGGCATTGCCAAGCGTATTATTACTCGGTCTCTCCCCGTCCTTCGGGGTAGGGGGGAAAGTGATAGTTTTACTCTGGTCAGAGGAATGTACCCCAAAGGTACACTGGGGAAACCCCAATATCCCACAAATTGCCCAAACTGCTTTGTTGTAGTTGGGAAAGGGGGGAGTGGATGGGGAGGCGTGAATTTGTATGTGCGCGTGTGGATGTGCATATTTCAATAATTAACCGATATTTTGACTGGTCGCATAAACTAGTGTTTAATAAAACTGGATTCATTAATTTAAGACAAAGTCATTGAAAAATACAAGATATTGATGCCAATACAAAGGTACGGTTATTTTAGATTTCTATTCAAAAACTCGTTATTTTAATACTATTGAAATTATACCCAAAGAAACATGCTATTCTATTTAGCAATGACAATTATTGGACAATCTTGTCCAAAGTCTCATTCGAGACTTTCTGTTACGACATCGTTACCAAAAAAAGTTACAAGACTTGGGAAGGTAAATAAATTACTTTCTTGTGAAATTATTCACGGAATACAAAATGATCGTTTGCGTTTTTAAATTATTGATGGTATAGATTTCTAAAGGTTATGATTGACCTTGGAATTTATGATTTCTGAAAGGAAAGTGAATTCGAGGACAAATTGGAGAGAGAGAGAGAGAGGAGAGAGAGAGAGAGAGAGAGAGAGAGAGAGAAAATTACTTACAGCTTAGACAACTACAGTATACATTAAGTGATATTATCATTTCACTACTATCTATAAAAGAGATGAGAGAGAGAGAGAGAGAGAGAGAGAGAGAGATGAATCAAGCGTATATAACAAAGAGAAAGTGTCCCGGTATATATATGAATATATTTCTATCCTGTCATACAGAACGGCATTGCCAAACGTATTATTACTCGGTGTCTCCCCGTCCTTCGGGTAGGGGGGGAAAACGATAGTTTTTACTCTGGTCAGAGGAGTGTACTCCAAAAGGTACACTGGGGAAACCACAGTATCCCACAAATTGCCGTGTGGTAGTTGGGAAAGAGGGAAGGGGTAAGGAGGGGTGTATCTATGTGTGTTTACGTGTATATATATTAATATTTAGCGGACATTTTGAATGGTCGCGTACATCAGTGTTTAATAAAACTGAATTGATTAATTTGAGACAAAGTCAATAGACAATACATGATATTACTGCCAATGCTAAGGTACGGTAATTTTAGTCTTCTATTCCAAAGCTCGTTACTTTAATACTATTGAAAATATACCCAAAGGAGCATGCTATTCTATTTAACCCTAACAATTATTGGGTCAATCTGGTCCAAAGTCTCATTCGAGTCTTTCTTTTACGACATCATTACCAAGAAAGTGAAAAGAATTGGGAAGGTAATAAATTACACTTGTGAAATTATTCCCAAAATACAAAATGGAGATTTTCTTTTTCTTTTTGAATGATTGATGATATAGACTTTTGAAGGAGATGGATAAAACTTGGGAATTTGTGATTTCTAAAAGGAAAATGAAATCGAGGACAAATTGGAGAGAGAGAGAGAGAGAGAGAGAGAGAGAGAGAGAGAGAGAGAGAGAGAATTACAGCTAAGACAACTATAGCTGATGTTATCATTTCACAAGTATCTATAAAATAGAAGAGAACATGAAGGAGAGAGAGAGAGAGAGAGAGAGAGAGAGAGAGAATAGGGACGTTTCGACTAGCATATTAGCGAATAAGTCCTAAATATCAGAACTACTTTCGTGAGTTTACATAAAAAAAGAATCGCCAAAAATTCTCATAAACAATTAAACAGGGCTAACACCCGGCCCCCCTTGACCTGGGGTGACTTCTCCCGTTATCCAAACGAAAGTGAAAACGAAATAAAGTCCCCCTAACTTAGAGCTGAAGTATATCAAGAGCCTCCCATAAATAAGCGTTGCTCATGTGGAGAGCAGTAGGGTGATTTACTGGGGAACTCCGCTCTGGTCAAGTGCCTCTTTGGGTCCCCCCTCTTTTTGTTGCTTTCCAGAAGCCTGGAACCTGGAAGCCATTTGGCATGAACAGATGGAATGCAGTGAATCGGTACATCATTAGATACTTTGCATAATTATGCACTCTAGAGTAACGATTTGTGAAGGTAGCGTATTTTGAACTATTTCATCTGGAGCCTTTTCTAAGTTTATTCCAGGACACAGCAGTCTCCTCTAGCTTTTCAAGTTTTATCATAAACTAGTTGCTAATGAATTTGCAGGCATACAGAACGTATTTGTTCAAGGGAGATTACTACAGTAAATTTTAATACCAATAAATTTCATTAAGGTCTTAATGAAAACTTTTACCATTCTATTCTTCAGTACCATCCAGTGCCTAGTTTCTATAAAAGAAATATCAGCAAATAGGTATAGCAATCTTAGAAAAAATAAAAATCATGAGAAACCGTAAATTATTCGTTATAATGAATCCAAAAAAAATCTCACTATCAAGAAATTTACTGGACTCATTAAAACAAATTATTTTAAACTTTATGCATATTCTGCATATATATAAGTTATTACCAATGCAATACATTGAATATATGATAGTCATTTGAAAAAAAAGAAGAATTTAAGCACAAAATACCATGAAAACATATACTTTTGCAGAATTGCTACATCAGTATTTCATAAATCGATATCACAAACAAACGAAACTATTTACGCATATTGGAGTTCAGCAATCTGCAGATATTTTATTCCCAATAGCCTACAGCCTCCTTGTCTATTTATCATGTATCTTAGAGGGACATTAGCCCCACTTTAAGACTTGTTATATTTGATTGGATGATTAAATTTTTCATTTGACCAGGCGCATTGTAAGCTACAACCCTAGTTGTAGAAGCAGGATAAAATAACCCCAAGAGCTCAAATAAGATTAATAACCCTGTCAGGAAAGGAAATTAGGAAACATAAAATAGTGTGCCTTAGTGCACCCTCAAGCAAGAGAACTTAACCCAAGTCACTTCTTAAGTCCATGGTATAGAGGGTATGGCACTACCTAAGACAAGAGAACAATGGTTTAATTTCGGAGTGTCCTCCTAGAAGTGCTGCTTACCATAACTAAAGTCTCTCTTCTACTCTTATCAAGTGGAAAGTAGCCATTGAATAAAAGTGCAGTAATTGCAAGTTATCATCGTCTTTCTACAAAAAATAAATCATGTTCTAATTTTTATTGGCTTTTTGTCTAATATATATATATATATAATATATATACATGTATATATATATATATATATATATAACAACATCTATAAACGTACATACACACATACACACATACATAATCATATGCAAATATGTGTAAAAATCAACAAAAACTTGCAGCTTGTTTCATTACATAAGTGGGAGATGTTCTTTTATTGTAAAGTACCAATCGGGTAATTAACTTCAAACATAAGGTTTTTATTTCATTTTCTTTTCCGCAAAACCATCTCAAGTCCTATTTTATTGATCGATTAAAAATAAACTATCCTCAAAAGGTCAAAAGCCAAGGAAAATCCGATGAGGTCACTAATCCCACCTTCTAAGAACAGTTGAAGAGGGATAACATGTATTACATGATATTGTTTTACCTGATCTATAGAATTTCTTAAAAGGTTTTAAGAGATTCCTATTATTTCAGATGTTTTCCTTCTCTTTTCCTGTTGAATCTCCCAAATATTTCTATAAAATATTGTCTCTATACTGACTTCGCCAGGCTCTAATTCAATAAAAAAAAAATTGATATATAAACAATTTTCAATGTGGGACATTCCCGAAAATATCTCTGGAATAAATCAATCCTTTCCACTACTTTTCCTTTTATGCTCTATTTTTTTTTTTCTTTCTAAAATACCTCAGGAAAACAATTAAATTTCCATGTCTTCTTTCCCAGTCTTCCCCTCTATTCTACCAATCATGTATGCAATGATCATAGTCAATTATTCAGACGATGCCCTCAGATAATTGAAACTTCTCTTAATTGTCTGAGTTTGACCAACAATGGTCCAAAGTGAAAGCAATAAACCGAGAGAGAACTAGTACCAAAAAATAATTTCTCTTTCTCTCTCCCTTTATCACGCCACCCTGAGAGAAGCGAGAGACTAATGGTATCTGTGAAAAACTATGAGAGGCAATTGCGTAAGCCCATAAACTGCCTTAAAGGGAAAAAAAACTACTTTTTTTCTCAATGCCATCTGGGAATAGACTATTATAGTCCTTCATCAAGAGCAATTACAATGTTTTCAAAAGGGCTTTAAATGTTTTTTTTTTTTTATTATTTATTTTTTTTCTTTAAATCGATATATAAACTCTTCTTTTGCAAATGATCTACGAAGTATTTTCACGCAAAATACAAAAAACGCTTTGGAAAAAACACTATAAGTGGCTTTTGCTGAAAGCGTAACGAGCGTAACGAGTATTTCGCTATCCCTCAATCATTGATGGAATCGTTTACGAAAGGTGTGTGTGTGTGTGTGTGTTTTTTTTTTTTTTTTTTTTTTTTTTTAACAGACGATCAGCATTTGGGGAAAAAATTATCAAGGCTATTAAAACCCATATTGTTGAATGATGAGCTGTTTTTACATGATTTTTTAAAGAACGTTTGCGAACTATAAGAAAAGTATTTTAGAAAAACAACACAAGGGTATATTAAGGAAAGACCATAAGGTTTTAGACAGAAACTAAATTGCTTTTTATGCGGGAAAAGAAGAAAATTCTGCTTTATAATGCAAACTGAAACGTGAATTTTCAAAGACCTACGTCAGACTTAAACACTTTGCCGTTAAAAGATAAGTTAAATCCTAGATAAATAGTTTTCCTATAGAAAAAGGTAAAGATGCAAATTCACACTCGGATACGACTTCGCCTCAATCCCTAATAAATTCCATTGGTTTTTATCTTTAAAAATTATTAGAAGGAATATGAAATGTAAAATAAAAAATGAAAAGAAATGGGAAAGATCAAATAAAAATTCATAATTCTGAGGAATTGAATGTTATTTGAACATGAAAGCCTATTGGAAACGTCCCTGCCTCGCCATCTGCTGTACCAGGGTTCAACACAAACTCAAGCTCGATAGTTTCTTGTAGTGTCTGCAACCTCACCATCCTTGTGAGGTATAACTCTACCTGCTGAGCTATCAGCAGCCATTGCCTGGCCCCCTTGATTCCAGCTAGGGCGCTGTTCATGTGTAGTCATGGTCAGCCGTAGGGCATGGTCACTGCTCCTTGCTTCGGCCATTCATGAGAAACCTTTATAAATTTGAAGGAATTAAAACCGTGGAGTTCCAAATTCAGGTCAAAATTTATACTAAGTTGTTCCTTCTTGACGACTCTTGTTTTTTAACTTCAATCTTTCAAAGTGAAAAATAATAAATCGAAGCATTTCACACGATATCAACAGTGAGGTAAACGAAGCAAATTCCATATTATTATTATTATGATTATTATTATTATTATTATTATTATAATTATTATTATTACTATTATTATTATTATTATTATTATTATTACTTGCTAAGCTACAACTCTAGTTGGAAAAGCAAAATGCTATAAGCCCAGGGGCCCCAACAGGGAAAATAGCCCAGGGTGGAAATGAAACAAGGAAAAATAAAACATTTTAAGAACAGTAACAACACTAAAATAAATATTTCCTATATAAACTATAAAAACTTTAACAAAACAAGAAGAGAAATTAGATAGAATATTGTGCCTGAGTAGAGACTCTAACCCAAAACAGTGGAAGACCATGGTACATAAGCTATGGCACTACCCAAGACTAGAGAACAATGGTTTGATTTTGGAATGTCTCTCTCCTAGAAGAGCTGCTTACCATAGCTAAAGAGTCTCTTCTACTCTTACCAAGAGGAAAGTAACCACTGAACAATTACAGTGCAGTAGTTAACCCCTTGTGTGAAGAAGAACTGTTTGGTAATCTCAGTGTTGTCAAATGTATGTGGATAGAGGAGAATCTATAAGGAATAGGCCAGACTATTCGGTGTATGTGTAGGTTAAGGGAAAGTGAACCATAACCAGAGAGAAGGATCCAATGGAGTACTGTCTGGTCATTCAAAGGACCTCATAACTCTCTAGTGGTAGTATCTCAACGGGTGGCTGGTACCCTGGCCAACCTACTACCAATAATAGAACTTTCACTAAATCTACTTTATTAATGCGCAACCTAGACAAAGTCTTCCATTAAAAAATCCAAAAACAATAAAAACCCCAGACATGAATTAAATAACAACAATAGAATAGGAGATATATGTTTAAAAAATAGAAAAATACACGCATCTGCATTTATACATAAATAATCATATGCAGCGTATACGTAAGTGCACCAATGAATAAAATATCATCTGATCAAAAAAATTACATTATTGTATCCTCGAGTTATGACCAAGGGTTTACTTTGATGTATTCAGCATAGTTGTGTGTGATTGAGTCCAAGTGTAGTCCTAGCTTGATGAGTCGCATAATTGCCTCCTTTATCTGCAACTTGCTCTTGTGGTGAACGTCGTCGTCACTTCCACTTATATGCCTCTCTGGACAATAACATTTATATTTAAGTAAAGGTCTTGCTAAATAAAATAACTATTCTTGGTCCTTTTGAGTCAATTTATGCATATAAAATTTCAAGGTTATTTACGTCAAAGTTTGCATTATTATGAAGTATATGGCTTTGGTTAATTTTATTTTACGCGAAGCCTTGTAAAAATTTTTGCAGCTTAATTTTTAGTAATTCTGTCGCAATTTAATTTGACTTACTATTCCCATGTCACTAATAGTGATATTGTTCATATGTATAGGACAGAGTGGTTACGAGCTAGACATATTCACTGAATAAAACTTTCTCGCTTCGTCTACGTTTTGGATGAGGTCCTTTCTTCGACAGGAATTCCATTTAACTATAAAGCGGTCTAACATACGAATGTACTATTTGGCTTGCCACCTTCAGCGTGTTTGTTGTTAATTGTAAGGTGTTAATAATTATATCAATCTGTGTGTTAAGGCTGTTTAAATTACTTTCCTAAGTATTGTTTAAGTGAATAAGTATATAAAAGTTTAGTTCATACTATAAACATAGCCTTCATAGTTCCTCTCCCCACTCAAGATCCGTATTGATGTTTTCCAATCCTTTCAATCTCTCTAATACCCTATTAAAAACTTTCTAACCTTGCACTGTTAGTATAATTCCCCCCGTAGTTAATACGTTGCATGATATCAACTTTCTGCTTAGTTATAGATACTATTAGTCTCCTCCTAGTCTTTAGGCATTATTCCCTCTTCCCATAATGCTCTTAATAATTCAATCATCCCTTCTTCTCCCTTTGTAGCTAGTATCTTGAC
>NC_090741.1:82674024-82691524 GCF_036898095.1 Palaemon carinicauda | reverse complement strand
GCAGTTGCCTTACTATGTCCAGAAAATTACGAATGTAATTCGTAACTTTCCATTTTTGTTTGTATTAACCGCATATTTTGACTCAAAGCGAGTAAGTGGTTGTTTGATAGTTTTAAGTTGGTATTGAATTAGCTTGTTTTTCATTTTTAACCCTCTTCCATTGGTTCCCTTATTACCTTGTTATAACTATACAAGCTGATATGATTATGTATTGAATGATAGAACAAGAGACATTACTCCGTCCGCAGTATGGCAGCAACTCCTCCTCTATTCCTCTAAGCCTTCTGTGAAATTACTAATCTTCGTGTTCAAGTGTTTCTCACAGATGCGTTTCTTCATCGATAATTATCCAGTGGGGAATATGTACAATATGTGGATGTTGTAAAGCCCCCACTGGACCACTGGATAGCTTCTTCGATTAGTTTGCCACGACCATGTGCCACGTCGAGATGTATGCAGTTCTGAAGTCCTCGTCCTCGAGTTATGACCAAGGGTTTACTTTGATTTATTCAGCATCGTTGTGTGTGATTGAGTCCAAGTGTAGTCCTAGCTTGATGTGTCGCATAATTGGCTCCTTTATCTGCAACTTGTTCTTGTGGTGAACGTCGTTGTCACTTCCACTTATATGCCTCTCTGGACAATAACAGGTATGGGGTTCAACTGAAGGAAGCGGGTTTTAGTTTGATTCCTTGTTATTGTCAGTACTTTCATTTATATTTAAGTAAAGGTCTTGCTAAATCCTTAATTATTAAATAACTATTCTTGGTCCTTTTGAGTCAATTTATGCATATAAAATTTCAAGGTTATTTGCGTCAAAGGTAGCATTATTATGAAGTATATGTCTTTGGTTAATTTTATTTTGTGAGAAGCCTTGTAAAAATGTTTGCAGCTTAATTTTGAGTAATTCTGTCGCAATTTAATTTGACTTACTGTTTCCATGTCACTAATAGTGATATTGTTCATATTTTTAGGACAGAGTGGTTACGAGCTACACATATTCACTGAATAGAACTTTCTCGCTTCGTCTACGTTTTGGATGAGGTCCTTTCGTCAACAGGAATTCCATTTAACTATAAAGCGGTCTAACATACGAATGTACTATTTGGCTTGCCACCTTCAGCGTGTTTGTTGTTAATTGTAAGGTGTTAATAATTATATTAATCTGTGTGTTAAGGCTGTTTAAATTACTTTCCTAATTATTGTTTAAGTGAATAACTATATAAAAGTTTAGTTCATACTATAGACATAGCCTTCATAGTTCCTCTTCCCACTCAAGATCCGTATTGATGTTTTCCAATCCTTTCAATCTCTCTAATACCCTATTAAAAACTTTCTAACCTAGCACTGTTAGTATAATTCCCCCCGTAGTTAATACGTTGTATGATATCAACTTTCTGCTTAGTTATAGATACTATTAGTCTCCTCCTAGTCTTTAGGCATTATCCCCCCTTCCCATAATGCTCCTAATAATTCAATCATCCCTTCTTCTCCCTTTGTAGCTAGTATCTTGACCACTTCAATTTGAAACTGATGGACCTAGATCTTTACCATTTTTTATTTTACTCACCTTCCGCTTCACTTCTATATTCCATATATCTATCACTGGCCCCTCCACCCTATGTGCTTCTCCCAGCTCCTCTCTCTCATTTACACTATTGAATGATTATTCAAAAAATTATCACCATCTCTTCTTAATGTCTTCAGCCCTATGCAAGATATTTCCATCTTTATCATTGATGACTCCCAGTTGCCCCAAATCCAGTCTTTGGGTTATACTTTTCTCATTACCTTGTCTCTAGACTTTCCTTCAATTGTGATACCGCTCTTCCAGTAGCTATAGCTATACGTACTTTCCTTTTGGAGTTTTTTTCTGTTCTCTGTACCGTTCTTCGACACCCTGTGAATGCCTATGTAAATGTATTTCTCACTTTAGAATATAAAATCGGGTAATCAATTCAATTCTAAAAATTTTGGCTATTTCCTTTCATACAGCAAATAATTTTTTAAGTGTTATTTCCTTCAAATAATTTTGGGAACATCGCTTCCTTCCAATAATTGGGGAGCATCGCTTCCTTCCAGTAATTTTGGGAGCATGGATTCATTCAAATAATTTTGGGAGCATTGCTTCCTCACAATAATTTTAACAACATAGCTTTTTCCCAATAACTTTGACAGTATCGCTACCTCTCAATCATTTTGACAACATCAATTCTTTCCAATAATTCTGAGAGCATTATTTCCTTCCAATAATTTCGACAACATCTCTTTCTTTCAATAATTTTGACATCACTACCTTCCAATAATTTCGACAACATCTTTCTTACAATAATTTTGACATCACTACCTTCCAATAATTTTGGCTGCATTGCTTCATTTCAATAATTTTAAGAGCATTGCTACCTTCCAATAAATTTGACAGCATCACTACCTTCCAATAATTTTGACAGCATCTATTCCTAAAAATAATTTTGAGTATCGCTTCCTTCCATTAATTTAGAAAACATCTCTTCCTTACAATAATTTGGACAGTATTGCTTCCTTCCAATGATTTTGACAGCATCAATTCCTAACAATAATTTTTCCAGTATCGCTTCCTTCCATTAATTTCGAAAACATCTCTTCCTTCCAATGATTTTTACAACATTGCTTTCTTCCAATAATTTTGACAACACTGCTTCCTTCCTATAATATTGACAGCATCACAACCTTCCAATAATTCTGACAGCATCGCTTCCTTTCAATAATGACAGCATCACTTCCTTCCAATAGTTTTGACAGCATCACTTCCTTCCAATAGTTTTGACAGCATCACTTCTTTTCAATGATTTTGACAGCAGCGCTTCTTTCCAATAATTTCAACATCGCTTCTTTCCAATAATCTCGACATCGCTTCTTTCCAATGATTTCGACATCTCTTCCTTCAAATAATTATGACAGCATCACTTCCTTCCTATAATTTTAACAAGATCACTTCCTTCCTATAATTTTGACAAGATCACTTCCTTCCTATAATTTTGACAAGATCACTTCTTTCCAATAATTTTGACAACATGGCTTCCTTCCAATAATTTTGACATTGGTTCCTTCCAATAATTTTGACAGCATCCATTCCTTTCAATAATTTTCTTAGCTAAACGTCAAAAGCTAAGGTGAAATCAACAGCGTCGCTTCTAACATTTGTTGAGGCTTCTAGTTCATGGTATACGATACTTCATGAATTGCATCCCTTTCAGATCAAAGAAATTCCCTTAAATATCTCAGCCTAATGATTTAATTTTTTTTTCTTTCCAAAATATATCCGGATAATATTTTCATCTCAATGTTATTGTTTTTACCCCTCTAATCATTCCCTAAAAAAATCTAAATAAAGATGGCTTCCCTTTCAATGTTCTTTCATTTTCTGAAAATATCCGAAAAAAATTCTCTGCATAACATTTACTCCAATTCCAATCCTGAAATACATCAGGAAATCCATCCATTTCCATATATTTTCTGTCCTTGTTTTCCTCTCAGGTATAGCTATAACATTTCCGAGGAGCTTCAGTATATTTTAAGAGAATGTGTTTTACAGTACACGGATACTTAAAACTAATCTTAACTGCCTCAGCCTGAACAAAAATGGGTCACAGAGAGAGAATTTGAGCAGATTACCAAAAATGGTCCAACTTTTTTTTTTTCTTTTTTTTTTCTTGGTCTTCCCTGTCACGCTACCCTCATCTTAAGGGATGCTAAAGATTAATGATTTCGGTAAAACGCTATGAAGGGCAATAGTGTAAGACCGTAAATTGCCTATCAGGTGGGAAAAAACGAACTTTTTTTTTCTTTAATTTTTAGCAAAGAAATAAACGTCTTCTGGAACAGACTATGAATGCCTAATTAAAAAAGATTTAAAACTATATACATATTAGTGGAAATGAATTTTTAAGATATTTTGACAAAGGGTATAAAGCAATCCTGGAAACACGTCTAACTGTCTTCTGGCGATAGCATATTTCTTTTTTTTTTTTTTTTTTTTTTTTTTTTTTTTTTTTTTTTTTTTTTTACGGACAATCAATCTATTATAAAACAACTATCAAGAATATGAGAAGCAATTTTTCAGGGTGACAAACTTTTTGTTTAGAGTTTCTACAAAGTACATTATAGTGAATTATATTAAAACGTTTCTACGAATGAGATAAACATGTAAGGGCTTTCGATGAGGGGCCGGCCAGACGACTTTAGGCCAATTATACCTCTGTTGAGAAAGGAAAATAATGAAAAGTAGACAGCAATTACAGGCTTAAGGGGCCCAACAAAAATCTTTATTGAAAGAATATGAGGATAATTTACCGATAGTTCAAGGATTTTATTGAATGGCTATAAAAGGGCTTTTTTTTTTCTTAAAAGACAGAATATAAATTCCAAAAGAAACTACGAAAAAATGGGATCCTTGACAACACAAATTCTTTGAGTCTTAAATTCAAACCATGCTCAAGACACGATAGATTTCAAGGGTAGCAGCTATTTTACTGTCCTGTTGAGTCATCACCAGCCATTGCCTGGCCATCCTTAATCCTGTCTTGGGTGAAATGGGGCTTGGGTCTGTTCATGTGGGTATACGTTAAGTCTTTAAGATATCATGCCAGAGTGCAGTGACCTTTCTCCTGCGTCTCATTGCTGACCATTTGACCTCTGAACCTTGTTTCGCTATCCCGAACAAGTGTAGGCGATAACCTATTGTTGAATATTTTGATTTTGCAGAAAATATATACTCGGCATCTCTCCGTGATTTTTTTTTCTTTTTACTTGATATTTATTTTCTCTATCTCTCTCTCTCTCTCTCTCTCTCTCTCTCTCTCTCTCTCTCTCTCTCTCTCTCTCTCTTCTCTCTCTCTCTCTCTCTCTCTCAATTATCAGATAATGATATTGCCATAACATAGACTAAAATTCTTCACAGTAGTAAACTCCGAAATCATATGTTGGTGTTTCCTATTTTTTTATAAGATTCATTGAACTCGGTTCACGGTTAATCCAAAATATAGAAAAAAAAGGAGAAAGGAAAGTGAATTCAACCGTGACGATTGATATGGAACGGATGGAACATGAAAGGAAAAGGCTGATTGATTCAATTGACAATGGACTCTTACACTGCAAAAGAAAATGAATCAAATAACACAATACAAAGTAATGAAATTGCATTTCAATTTGCAATTCTGAAAGAGTTTTTGAGTGAATGAGAATTCTTTCGAAATTTTCACTTTTTTATTATATATCATGAAGTTGAGCCATGAATTTTTCATATCTGGACTTTTATATTATTTAAAACATTGCTTTGAATGGTAATGGTATTCCAGGCTGGTCCATCAAGGGCAACCTCGTTTTAGGCAATGTTTATTAAAACTATTAATTTGTTTGTCATATTTAGACCTTAAAATTCTGTAAAATGTTGGTATACATGATGATGACTTATCAAGACTCCTAAGTTATTACATGAATGTTTTAGTAATGATGATAAATAAAAATTAATAATTATAATAATGAATATAATAAAAAAATACCATCAGTACTATCCTAATAATCCTTAACATAATTTTTATCATTTTATTGAATAATTATTTATATCACTTCACAAATTCATTTAATTCGCCATTAATAGAGAATGGAAAAAAAAATTAATCATTTATAAGAAGCATGTAGTAAATTTTGCAATCAATAATAATAAAAAGAAAAAAAAAATAAACATATAAATGAAACTCCTGTACTCACAAACCGACCCAACCACCCAATGGCATTAATCCTGTCCATTCGTTTAATGGCACCGTCCTTGGCAGGAGCAATTCATGAAACCCATTGAGAGAATCCTATAACAAATAGCAGGACGTTCACTGAGGATCTGTGTGTAATAATTGAATCAGTCAGGATACACGATTTATAACCACTATAGTTGCTATTAGTATTATGCACCCACTGCGGCCTATAAGAAATGTACCTTTGTTTATCTCGTATAGGAATGGGGATGATTTTACTCGCGTTCTTAAATGAGTAATACATACATACATATACCAAAGGCACTTCCCCCAATTTTGGGGGGTAGCCGACAACAACAAGAAACAAAACAAAAAGGGGACCTCTACTCTCTACGTTCCTCCAGCCTAACCAGGGACTCAGCCGAGTTCAGCTGGTACTGCTAGGGTGCCACAGCCCAACCTCCCACATTTCCACCACAGATGAAGCTTCATACTGCTGAGTCCCCTACTGCTGCTACCTCCGCGGTCATCTAAGGCACCGGAGGAAGCAGCAGGGCCTACCGGAACTGCGTCACAATTGCTCGCCATTCATTCCTATTTCTAGCACGCTCTCTTGCCTCTCTCACATCTATCCTCCTATCACCCAGAGCTTTCTTCACACCATCCATCCACCAAAACCTTGGCCTTCCTCTTGTACTTCTCCCATCAACTCTTGCATTCATCACCTTCTTTAGCAGACAGCCATTTTCCATTCTCTCAACATGGCCAAACCACCTCAACACATTCATATCCACTCTAGCCGCTAACTCATTTCTTACACCCGTTCTCACCCTCACCACTTCGTTCCTAACCCTATCTACTCGAGATACACCAGCCATACTCCTCAGACACTTCATCTCAAACACATTCAATTTCTGTCTCTCCATCACTTTCATTCCCCACAACTCCGATCCATACATCACAGTTGGTACAATCACTTTCTCATATAGAACTCTCTTTACATTCATGCCCAATCCTCTATTTTTTACTACTCCCTTAACTGCCCCCAACACTTTGCAACCTTCATTCACTCTCTGACGTACATCTGCTTCCACTCCACCATTTGCTGCAACAACAGACCCCAAGTACTTAAACTGATCCACCTCCTCAAGTAACTCTCCCTTCAACATGACATTCAACCTTGCACCACCTTCCCTTCTCGTACATCTCATAACCTTACTCTTACCCACATTAACTCTCAACTTCCTTCTCTCACACACCCTTCCAAATTCTGTCACTAGTCGGTCAAGCTTCTCTTCTGTGTCTGCTAACAGTACAGTATCATCCGCAAACAACAACTGATTTACCTCCCATTCATGATCATTCTCGCCTACCAGTTTTAATCCTCGTCCAAGCACTCTAGCATTCACCTCTCTCACCACTCCATCAACATACAAGTTAAACAACCACGGCGACATCACACATCCCTGTCTCAGCCCCACTCTCACCGGAAACCAATCGCTCACCTCATTTCCTATTCTAACACATGCTTTACTACCTGTGTAGAAACTTTTCACTGCTTGCAACAACCTTACACCAACTACATATAACCTCATCACATTCCACATTGCTTCCCTATCAACTCTCTCATATGCTTTCTCCAGATCCATAAACGCAACATACACCTCCTTACCTTTTGCTGAATATTTCTCGCATATCTGCCTAACTGTAAAAATCTGATTCATACAACCCCTACCTCTTCTAAAACCACCCTGTACTTCCAAGATTGCATTCTCTGTTTTATCTTTAATCCTATTAATCAGTACTCTACCATACACTTTTCCAACTACACTCAACAAACTAATACCTCTTGAATTACAACACTCATGCACATCTCCCTTACCCTTATATAGTGGTACAATACATGCACAGACCCAATCTACTGGTACCATTGACAACACAAAACACACATTAAACAATCTCACCAACCATTCAAGTACAGTCACACCCCCTTCCTTCAACATCTCAGCTTTCACACCATCCATACCCGATGCTTTTCCTACTCTCGTTTCATCTAGTGCTCTCCTCACTTCCTCTATTGTAATCTCTCTCTCATTCTCATCTCCCATCACTGGCACCTCAACACCTGGAACCGCAATTATATCTGCCTCCCTATCATCCTCAACATTCAGCAAACTTTCAAAATATTCCGCCCACCTTTTCCTTGCCTCCTCTCCTTATAACAACCTTCCATTTCCATCTTTCACTGTCTCTTCAATTCTTGCGCCGGCCTTCCTTACTCTCTTCACTTCTTTCCAAAATTTCTTCTTATTCTCTTCATATGACTGACCCAGTCCCTGACCCCACCTCAGGTCAGCTGCCCTCTTTGCCTCACGTACCTTGCGCTTTACTTCCACCTTTTGCTCTCTATATTTTTCATACTTCTCTATACTATTACTCTGCAGCCATTCTTCAAAAGCCCTCTTTTTCTCTTCCACTTTTACCTTCACTCCTTCATTCCACCATTCACTGCCCTTCCTCATGCTGCCTCCAACAACCTTCTTGCCACATACATCACTTGCAATCCCAACAAAATTTTCTTTTACTAACTTCCACTCCTCCTCTAAATTACCAGTTTCTCTTACTCTCACCTCGTCATATGCCATTTTCAACCTTTCCTGATATTTACTTTTTACCCCCGGTTTTATTAGCTCTTCAACCCTCACTAGCTCCCTTTTACATCCACCTACTCTATTCCCCCACTCTTTTGCTGCAACTAATTTTCCTTCCACCAAAAAAATATCAGACATACCGTTAGCCATACCCCTAAACACGTGCACGTCTTTCAATCTTCCAAACATTCTTTTAGTTATCAACACATAATCCATTAATGCCCTTTCTACTACTCTTCCATTTGCCACTCTTACCCATGTATACTTATTTTTATCTTTCTTTTTAAAAAAGCTAGCACTTATTACCATCTCTTGTTCAACACACATATCTACCAGTCTCTCACCACTCTCATTTTCACCTGGTACGCCATATTTCCCAATGACACCTTCTACCTCTCCAGCACCCACTCTAGCATTTAAGTCACCCATAACAACTACATAATTCCTTCTACCCAGTCCTTCTACACACCTAGTTAATTCATTCCAGAACTCATTCCGCTCTTCTTCACTTTTCTCACTACCTGGCCCATACGCACTGACAAACGCCCAACATTCCCTACCCAACCTAACCCTTACCCACATTAACCTAGATGATATCTCCTTCCATTCCACTACTTTACCTGTCATCCATTCACTCAGCAATAAAGCCACACCCTCTCTCGCTCTTCCCCTTTCAATCCCAGACACTCTACCAGACATTTCACCAAACATCACTTCACCCTTTCCTTTCATCTTTGTCTCACACAAGGCCAATACATCCATCCTTCTACTTCTAAACATACTTCCAATCTCACATCTTTTACTCTCTATCGTACTACATCCACGCACATTCAAACACCCCAAAACTAGAGTGCGGGGAGCAGTCACTCTCCCCCCAGCTCCATCTCTTTGTTGCTGTCTCACAGGATTTTCTATACAGGAGAGTAGACATGTCATGAATATACAATCAGTTACAGTGAATGTATCAAAACCTCTGTTAACGATTAGCAAAAGATGTGCAAGTAAATATTGATTCGAATAAATCACTTTCATGCATTAAGAATATAATCTGAGGTAGTTCTACAAAGCGGAAGTTCGTTAAAAAAAAAAAAAAAATCGTTTCGACATCAAACCCCAGAATTAAGTTTATTCAGTCATAGATAGATTATTAGAGAGAGAGAGAGAGAGAGAGAGAGAGAGAGAGAGAGAGAGAGAGAGAGTTGAATCAGTAGGCAAGTTAGTGTAAGGACATTTTTGGAATTAACTTAGTCTTTTACTCCCCACTTCGTGAGAGAGAGAGAGAGAGAGAGAGAGAGAGAGAGAGAGAGAGACAGAGAGAGAGAGAGAGCTAAATCAGTTGTCAAGTTAGTGTAAAGACAGTTTCTAAATAAAATCATCCTATTTTTCTTCGCAGAGAGAGAGAGAGAGAGAGAGAGAGAGAGAGAGAGAGAGAGAGAGAGAGAGAGAGAGAGAGATGAATCAGTTGGCAAGTTAGTGTAAAGAAAATTTTTAAAATCAAATTATCCTCATTTTTTTCCCACTTCTTGTAGAGAGAGAGAGAGAGAGAGAGAGAGAGAGAGAGAGAGAGAGAGAGAGAACGTAGCCTGCTATTAAAAATGAATGAAATGGGAGGTCGTCATCTAATAAAATAAACACCATTCCAAACGTCAAACAATTTCTGAGACCACACACCTAAAGGGAAAAGTAGCATGTAGTATATATATATATATATTTATATATATATATATATATATATATATATATATATATATATATATATATATATATATATGTTTATGCCATTATTACATATATTACGAGCGTACGAAGAAAGTCTGTACTCGCCTGACTTTTGTGGACGGGGCTTTTCCAGAAACATTATGCATTTGTGTGACTCCACCTTTTTGAAAAGTTCTACAAGCAGGTTCGTCAACCGGGTTTGACGAACCGTTCGATCACGTAAACCTAGCTTAAGCCCCCACATGACGGAGAAAGAGAACTTTCTGAATCCTATAACAATTAGCAAAATCAGCTGCAATTCCCAAACTTCTCTAATAAGGATGTATTCCTGACCAAAACAACACATGAACTATTTGACCTTTGAATCCCAGAAGATTAAAATCCTTGCGAGAAACTAAAATGGATTTCTCTCTTTGTTTCCTCTGAGGAAAACGATCTCTGAATCCATTGTTGTATCCTCTAAGGAGGGGAGACGGTTCGTGTCTCTTCTTAATAAAGCAGTATTCATTTCAGGCCAAAGGGAGTCGATTTCATATCACACTAAAGATTCCTTTTCATCTGAAGTTTAAGAGAATATTTTACTTCATTATGGATAATTCATTTAAGCTTAAGTGTGAGGAGAATTCAACCAAGTTCACACTGAAATTTGTATCAACCGAAGATGGCGAGAATATACTTGATTTCAGGCTAAAAGTTGTATAAAACGTGGTCCAACTTTTACCCCGATTACTACCCAGAAGCTTTGACATATCTCTCTCTCTCTCTCTCTCTCTCTCTCTCTCTCTCTCTCTCTCTCTCTCCATATTTTTCCCATGTCTATGGTTCTATTGTTTTTCTCTCTCCCTCATGGAACATAGTCCTGTTTAATTAAAATCAGGTATAGTTGAGGCAAACAAATTACCTGGTATATCATCAAGTAATGAAAAGGAAGGTGAAGTCAATGATAGAGATTACCTAATTGCTACGATTAAAACAAAGATCCTTAAAATAGTTTATTTATCAATTGGAAAAAGAAAAAAAAACAAAAGAAAAAAACGAAAAAGAAAAAACTTAAAGAGAAGAAAAATAAGAAACAAGTATGCTAATTTGACAGTTCAAGATGAAATAAAAAAAAAGTTCTTCCAATCTTAGTCTACAAAGGTTGACAGTAAGCAATCGTGATGCTTTTAAAGTGTCTCTTTTAAAGTAGTCATACTCCAATTGAGATTATTTAGGGAGTTACGTAACGCTGTCTCAAATACTTATATCGTTAAAGGAAGTCTCGTTACAGTGTCACAAAACATAGCCAAAATGGAAGTGGTCATCTGTTAAGTAACAATAAGTAACAGAGTTGTTTCAAAGAAAATTCATAAAACTACCATCATCTCCAGCTACTCCTTTTAGAGCTGCGTTAGGTTGCATTTAACTAAGTAATATATATAATATACCAAAGAAATGCTAAAATAAACTAAAACATTAGTGAATGTCTTCATCAGACATTATCAAAGAAAAGATTCTTCTAAATCTTAAATCATTATTCTAGTCGCTGGACATATTATCAAGTACAACAAAATAGACAATTGAAAAAAAAAAAAAACGTTAGGCCTTTACGTAAAAACAACAATCGTAAATTATTTCAACATATAATCTATGAATTAAATTATTTCTTTGGTCACAGAATATATTTTCCCTTGGTGACTGGCAGTCCTTCGTTTTCAGATCGAAAGCAAATGATTATTTAAAATTCCAACGCTGAATATCACATAAACAATATTACTAATCCTTCGAGACTTTACTGCCAACATATTCCAATCTCTATCTAATTTTCATTCTAAAATAATATATAAATTCAGACTACCGTGTACTGATTATAGGTGTATTTTTCATAAGTCTTGAATAGGAGAATAATTCTAAAATATTAACATGCTTGTTGACATGGAAAACAGTTGCGTTGTTCGCCTAGGATTTACGGATACAGACTAGAAGTGGTCTGTAACATTGAATATACAGGACAAATATCAAATTGGGTCAATTCATTTACTAAATTAATTGTATATATAAAAATACTATAGCTAGTAATAATATGGTTGTGATAATTCATATTGTCCGCTGACATGATAAATATTTTTCAAAAACATTAGTACATAAATTATTATTTAGAATAATCTTACCAAAGTAAATCAAATGTTCATGCATGTCCGAGGCAAAGGACATTGGCAATGCCATAGCTAGCACGACCATGCGCATGAGACTAACCATATATACACATGACCAGCATCCAAGGCCCCTCTCCACCCAATCTAGGACAAGGGAAGGACAGGCAATAGCTGCTGATGACTCAGCAGGTACACCTATAGGTTTCGTAAAAAAAAAAGAAAAAATAAATAAATAAAAAAAAAATAATTCTTAGCTCACAAGGATGGTTAGGTTACAGACACTATAAGAAACTAAAGAGCTGAAGCTGGTCCCGAACCGCAGTACAGCAGACCTGGAGGCAGGGACGTTCCCAATTGGCTGTCACAACCTTAATCTATGGAGATTTTATTTGAAACGGGAACCTTGGATGCAAATAAATGCGTCTAAATTTAGAATATCTCAGGGAAAATTATCAAAAGGAAAATGCATCATATACATTATTTCATCCTGAAACTGTTGCTATGAATCCTCAATGAAACTTTGGCATATACAATTGTTGAGCTACTTTCAATGGGAGTTCATAACATCAGGAGAGTTTTGATTGCTAAAATACCTGTGATATTCAAGTTTTTTTCAGGTCCTAAATGTTGACTAACTAGCATAATGTATCGTCATTAATCATTTACAGCCAGGGTGAAAACGTAATCCTTTAGAATACCGACAAAAAATAAAATACTACTCTAAGGTAGAACTCATCAAAATAAAATTACGATAAAACCGTAAGAGATTAAATGCAATGAGAGTTGTCTCAGCCTTATCATTAACCATGCGTTGTTGTTAACATTTCCTTTGGATTTATGTCCCTACTGCTTTTTTTCATTTTTATTACAACCAGTTTGCATGTGTTCATTTGTCAGTTTCTACGATATATCAATTTGAGGATATATTATGCAATAAGGCCTTTGAAATAATTAGCATCTTATAAGGAGTCTATAACCTAAGAAACTGAGGTATTCTAAAGTTTTAACAACTGTTACATCACCTCAAAGAATTAAGTTATCTATGCGTAGCAGAGGAAATGTGTGAAGTTTCTTACTTTGCCCTCAATTGCACAACTTAGTGTATAATTAACAGCAGAGTGGCTCATTGGTAGACCAGTATGTCTTAGGTTGGATTTCATTCCCTGCTGACTAAGCTGTTCAGAATTACTAACGCTTAACGAAGTCAAAAGCTGGGTGAGAAGGAACCGGGCTTATCTACCCTATTCTAAAAGTCTATTGGCAGTTTTAACTCGTCCTTAATCACAAAAAAAAAAAATAATAATAATAACTGGATCTCTGTAGACGTAGCTGGTCTCCTTATATTATGAAACACAACATCATTACTTCCGCCAACGAAGTTCGGAGGAGGTAATGTTTTCCACCCGGTTTGTCCATTTGTCTGTTGGTTAATGAACAATTTCCTGGCCACAATTTTACTCATAGCGTGATGAAACTTTCAGGGATTAACTGATGTTGAGAAGTGGAAGTTATTCAATTTGGAAAGCACTAAGTCAAAGGTCAAGGTCTACGAAGAGTAAAAGGTCGACCGAATTAACCCTAACCTTAACACTAAGTTCAAATACGCCTACGGTCTAAATTGATTCTGGGAAAGGCAAGCTGGATTCGAGAAATAAGCTGTCGTGGAGGAGATCTGCACTCTCATTGCGCTTTTCTAATCTTATTCTTTCCTTGATGAAATAATCAGTTTGTCTATGGTTTCATAATTAACAGAATCATTATTTCAATCTCTAACCCATTGCTATACAACTTAATGTTTGCAAACATATCTCGAACTTTAACTATGGCGTACCACCGTCTGAAAATATAATTTTCAGTTTGCTTTTTGGACCTAACTGGCGGCGCTGAGCTGGAAAATGGTCAAAGCCCCGAATCAAAGTCCGAATTCTTTTGATAACTGACGACTTGCATGGAAAATTGGGTGCGTGGGACACTTTCCAATATGTCACCGCCAAAATTTAGTCAAATCAGTTTGGAAGTTTCAAGAAATAATAAGACCAGAGAGGACAATGTGTATTATTAAGGAATTCCATTTTCGTCCTTATATCTAATAATAATAATAATAATAATAATAATAATAATAATAATAATAATAATAATAATAATAATAATAATAATAATAATATCATAGGAGTCACAAAAATTACAATAATGATATCACAATAAAAAGGACATTAATAATTAATCTAATAAGGAATCTAAACTAAATATATCATATTTCCATTTTTTATCAAGTAATCGATGTATGGTGGAAAGAGTTCTCAACAAACCAATATGCATTAGAGCACTTAGTGAAGCCAGTCATATGCGTGTTCAAAACTATGCCCACTCTATGTCTGGATCTCCCTAAGGAATGTCGATTCAGGAAGACAGGCCCTAGACAATTTGAGAGCAAAATGAATATGTTGTTTCCAGATTTTTCAGCGCAGTTCATTTTCTTGGATGGTACCTGATTTCAGATTTGAGGTTTAATTTTGTATTTTTTCGGGAGCATCAATATATTTTCAATCTTATACTTAAGGTGGAAGAGTGTAATTGTTATTACAATATCCTGTTCAGTACATAACAAGTAGTTGTAGACCATTAGAGTTCATATCACCTGTGCCATGATGACTTCTGGTTCCTCCCTATAGAATCTTGTTTGCCCGACAGGAGCGCTGGAATCTCCAGGTAAGACTACCTTGTCAGTTTTACTGATGCTCTGCAGCTCCATATTGAGGGTACAACAGAAGATGTTTTTAGTTAGTTCACCAGCTTCCAATGTTGGGGCGTAAGTACTGAAAAGTTTCAAGAAACACCTCTTGCCAGTGAAACACACTTGGTTATATGAACTTTATTGATACCTGCGGATTTTTCATTTAAGTTTGGGAGTAAAGTGGTCTTGACAGCAAAATTAACACCGTGACTCCAATGATAATTGTTTGGTAAGCCTCTCTGGAAGAAAATTTCCCTCAAACTTTCCAGTGAAAAATTCCTCACTCGGATGGTGTATTTCACTTATTGTAGCTATATGTACATTGTATTAAAAAAGTTTGTTGGTACCTAAAATGGTTCTACTGGTGGGTCTTGTACAGTAGTTTCTTCAGTAGTCAATAGGAATATAATGATGGTTGTCCTTCCTGATATCCTGATAGTGTTCTTGTGATTTTTCTCTTCACATATTTGCATGCTAGGTGGCTTGTTCTTTAAAAAAAATATTTGATTGTAATAGCTCCAAGATAATGGATTCTACCTGCTCTTATATTTTCATTGACAATATTTCTTTAACTACAAGCAGCTCTTTTGAAATCTTAGTTGTGATTCGTAATTATAAATTTGCTTTTGAGATATAAATCAGGTATGACAGTCATCAATTGCGCAAAAAAATTAACAATGAGAAAACCTTTCAAGATTTTTTAAGAACTACGTATTCTTCCGAATTTATTAATATCATATATTCAGCCCTGTTTTGACTATTGTTCACCTTAAGATGTAGATAAAAACATGTTGTCTATCAATGGATGCCGCCGTCCTTCAATTAGTTCGCTGATAATTCTCACCATCATATGAATATAGATTTTCCCCATACTCTACGGAATAAAATATATTCAGTTAATTCTATTTCACACAGCTCAATACTATAAAATATTCTAGAAGATTCAATCATGCGGTGGCCAAATTGTGTAATGATTTTCAGTTAGACATGTTGACATAAGTTTCGTTTTATAGTTTATATGTTACTTAATTATTTGCCATTGGCATTTATGTTGAAGTAATATATATTTTTTTTTCTATTATAAGGTTTATTTCCTTCATTTATTTTCCGACCTGGGGTTCTTTTCTTGTCGGGAATCTTGGGTTTGCAGCTTGGTTAATAACAACAACCAGCACAACAATGAATGTGACAATAATAATGAAAATACAATTGTAACTGTACATGGACTATACGATACTATACTATAGTATCAAAGAAAAACAGTGTCCTTAGACGTGAAGTATTATGAAATATGTTTATATATCAAACTCAACAACTTTTTAATTCTTATAAAAATAAAATATCAACAGAAGCTTTTTCGTTCGTTTTATACATTGTTATGATAACAAAATTTTCTCAAAGATAAAAGATATTAAGAAAATGATGGTCACAAGAACATTTGTGTGGCAGGAATCAGTTTTGTCCAACAGGTTTAAAATTACTTGGCCCCCACTCTTCTTCTCTTAAAAAAAACAATAACGATGAATATATTTAGATTGATTTTCTCTGATTATTTATATATACAACGACTATCCACCCACCAACTCTCTCTCTCTCTCTCTCTCTCTCTCTCTCTCTCTCTCTCTCTCTCTCTCGCTAAGTGAATACCTGATGGTCTTGCCAAAATGAATTTTGATAACATTAAAATTTACGAACGTGTCTTACAGGAATTCTTCCCTCTATTAAAAGTGATAATTCACATCCGAATCGTCAGGATAAGGAACGACCTTCCGGAAGTGGAGGATCCATAAGAATAGTTTAGTGTTATTATAGTGAATAGCTCAAACCCTTTCTGTTATGAATATTTTGTTAAACTTATTTGGCCTGCATCCATTGCTTCCAAATATGTTTAAGAGACTCGTGAAAATATTTTAGTTTTATGGGTTATTTTTCATTGTAAACACCAAATTTTGGGGAGGGTTTGGCCCTAGGGGAGGGGGGGGGGGCGGTCTGGTGTCCTTAGGGCTATGAGCAAATGTTTGCTGTGCTTATTTGTGGATAGTCATAGCAACAATAAAGATCTAAAAGTCTTTATAAATTTCTAAACGATTTATATTCTCTATTATCCAATTAATTTCTGGGTAATTTCTATACTTTTATAAACCTCAGTGGGTTGAAATTACAATCTCAAAAGTAATTGTTATATTTGTTTCTAAAATATTGTAAATTCTTGTTCTAATACACTGAGCTTATGTTTAAAACTAATATATATATATATATATATATATATAGATATATAGATATATATATATATATATATATATATACATATATATATTTGCCTCTTAAATATTGTATATTCTTTTACTAATTCAATGAACATATATTTAAAAAATATATGAAAATGGCTTCTAAAAAAATTTAGCGTTCAGTGATTAATGTGTGATAGTTAAAAATAAATGGAATATTGCTGTTATCACAACGGATATATTTGTTATTCGCGAAGAGTTTTTATCAGAATCAATCAAAACACACACAAAAAAAAAAAAAAAAAAA
>NC_090741.1:82640586-82661024 GCF_036898095.1 Palaemon carinicauda | reverse complement strand
ATATTTTTTTTTTTTTTTGTTAGTATTTTCTCTGCCATTGTTGTTATGAAATTATATAAATTTTACTAGTACTCTTCTTTTATTATTATTATTTATTACAGTTAATGCCTTGTTCCCTATAAAACGTTTAGTAATGATTCTAATCTTTAAAGACAGTTTTCGTTTCGCCACAATAGATAAGCATTTAAAAAAAGAAATACCTTTCTCGCTTCAAAACCAGACTAGTTAGTTATCAGTTATCAGATAAAATTTCACCTTAGCAATTTTCTACTATCCCTATAAAAATTATCGTTATGTATTAGAAAGAAAAAAAAAAGGTAAACTATTAAACTATAGGCAATGACCGAGATATCAGTCATGTTAGAACTACGATTAAGAAAACTTATCAAAAATATATTTTGATTAAAAACCGCAGATTAGATTTCCAGTATTATCAAGTTTAGAGTTATGACGGCCAGATGAACTGAAGTGTCTTTATTTGTAATAAAAAAAATAATATCCTTTTGACTCCTACGTAGTTTCCCGTCTTTTTTTTTTCTCTTCTCTCACCCTCTTTCCTGTCTGTTTTTTCCACCGCTTGTAATAGAAGAAGAAGAAGAAGAAGAAGAAGAAAAAGAAGAAGAAGAAGAAGAAGAAGAAGAAGAGTAATTAAAATTCAAGAAGGTAATTTTTGCTGCTCTCAATTCTCGCCTTCTTGATTACAGAGAGAAAGGCTTCATTTCGATCATTAATCCGTAAAGCGGAATTCACACGGTCGAACGGTTCGTCGAACCCTGTTGTTGAACCTGCTTGTCTAACGGTTCGAAGAGGTGGAGTCAGCTACAAATGCATAAGGGCAAGAAAGCCCCGTTCACAGAAGTCTTGCGAGAACAGAGTTCCTTCGATCCGTTCGATGAACGTGTTCGACAACCAAATACCTTTTTCACACGTACATTTCAAACACTTGTCTGTCGAACTGCGTACGACGAACCGTTCGACCGTATAAACCTTTCTTAAGGAGTATGCCGTGCAGGAATTTGAGGTTTAGAAGGGAAGGATTTGGAGGGAAAGAATAGGAATCAGAGGATTAGGTGATGGAGGAAATGACAGAAAAATACAATGGCGCTGACTGTAATTTTCGCCACTTCTCTCTCATTATATTCACCATTGTTTTAAATCTCACTTCTTCCACTGTAAATTACCATCACATCATTTCACTCCTAATTTTTCCTACTTACATTTTGAGTCCTCGTTAATTGTTCACCATATCTCTTTCTATTTTCTTTTGGTTTTATAAAAAATCGGATTCTTACGGTGGGGTAATCTGGACAGTCAAATTCTGTATTGAATTAATTTCATAGTCTGATTGATAAGAAGTAAAAAGAGTAACATATCTATTACTTAAGAGATAGGAGGATATAATCGGACAGGTATTAAGTTTTATGTGTATTGGATTTCTTTTAAGTTTGGTGTTCTTGGTAAGTTTGTCTTCAACACATATTCTTGACGACACCGTAGTCTTTGTAGTAAGTTATTATTTTCGAACTGGTGATTTCCTGAGGCTTTTTACCCACTTCTGATGTTTTTTTTTTTTTTTTTTATATTTAAGTAAACTTCTCTCTTCTTACCAATTCTCCTATTCTCATACCTGTATACCATTACTCCTCAGTTCATTCTTTAACTTAATCTCTCTACTTCTAATCCTCAACACTGCGCCCAGACTTGCCTGTTTCACTTATAATCATCCAAACTGTACTTGGACTGGAATGTTTCAATACTGGTATTTTTGACCACTCCCAATCCTTCACACTTCTCTAGGACTTACCTGTCTCACTACCAATCTTTTTAATTTCACTCCTAATCCTCCTTAGTTCGCTAAGATTTGCATTTTTTACTACCAGCCTTTCTCACTTCACTTCAATCCTTCACACTTCACTAACACTTTCCTGTTTCACTTGCAATCTTTCTCACTACGCTCCCAATCACCCACACTTCACAAAGTTTTTCATATATCACCAGCAATATTCCTCACTTCACTCCCAATTCTCCACGCTTCAGTAGGACTTGCATGTTTCAATACTAATCTTTCTCACGTCACTCCAAATCCTCCACACTTCACCAGGACTTGCATGTTTCAATACTAATCTTTCTCACGTCACTCCAAATCCTCCCACTTCACCAGGACTTGCATGTTTCAATATCAGTAGCTCTCTCTTCAGTCCAAATTCTCCACACTGCATCACGACTTGCATATTTCACTACCAGTCTTTCTCACTTTACTCCCAATCTTCCACACTTCAATAGGACTTACATGTTTCGCTAACACTCTTCAGTTCTCGAAAAACCTTACTTAAATGGCCACTCTTCCTCCCTTAATTACAAACCTTACTCTTTCACTCCTAAATCCTTCATACAGTATTCCAAAGTTAAATAATCTTACTTCCATTGCATAACTACTTGTGTTTTATCAGTTTTCCTCCAATACAAGGTGATGGAATAGATCTTTGGTGTTAATGAAGGGTGACACATAAGTAATATAATTATACAGCACTTTCATTTTAATTTAATTTAAAAATATACAGAAATAAATCATACTAATTAGAGTAAAACGTCTGAAGCATGAGGAAGATGCAATCTCTCTCTCTCTCTCTCTCTCTCTCTCTCTCTCTCCTCTCTCTCTCTCTCTCTCTCTCTCTCTCTCTTTCTTTCTTTATATATATATATATATATATATATATATATATATATATATATATATATATATATATATATATATATATATATATATATATATACAGAGAGCGTGCTTGAAATAGGAATGAATGACGAGCGATTATGACGCAGTTCTGGTAGGCCTTACTGCTTCCATCGGTCGCCTTGGATGACCGCGGAGGTAGCAGCCGATTCAACGTTATGAAGCTTCATTTGTGGTGAACAACGGAGGAGGGTGGGCTGCACCCTATCAGTACCAGCCGAACTCGGTTGAGTCCCTGGTCCAGGTCCCCTTTTTTCATTTGTTTGATGTCGCTATCTCCCAAAATTAGGGGAAGTGTCTTAGTATATGGATGGATATATATATATATATATATATATATATATATATATATATATATATATATATATATATATATATATATATATATATATATATGTATATATTATAAGTTAGCCCTGTTCCACATCAGCGAATGCCTTGAAAGAGAGAGAGAGAGAGAGAGAGAGAGATGAGAGAGAGAGAGAGAAGAGAGAGAGAGGGAGAGAGAGAGAGAGAGATAGGGGGCTGGGTTAATGGCTGCAGTTGTGGATGAGAGAGGATCCCAAGGGTTGGATGCAACCGACCCACGATGAGTTGTTGCGAAACTTTTGCTATTTTTTCTTGATAAATGGTTTTGTCTTTAATCTCTTTCTCTTCTCCTGACGACTAGTTGATGTGGGCTGCAGTACTTGGTCAGGGCGGTGCTGACTAGTTTAATTTATTTTCTTTTCTATGGTTTTTTGAAGTTCTATTTTGTCCTATAGGTTATGTTTACTTTATCATTAAAATTCATGTTTTCAAGATTCCTCTCCTCTCTCTCTCTCTGCTCTCTCTCTCTCTCTCTCTCTTCTCTCTGCTATGACTCACTACAGTTGACTAACCACACGTAATAAAACTACATGTGTTATTTTTCTATTTAAAGCAACCAGATTTCTTTATCCTCGTTTACGATCGAACCAGAGACCCTTTGCTCTTAAAGACAGACAGACAGAGAGAGAGAGAGAGAGAGATGAGAGAGAGGAGAGAGAGAGAGAGAGAGAGAGAGGGAATATTTGCTTAGTAATGCGTGTGTAAGAAATGGGCCTTCTTTAGGTTGGTGATTATGGGGAGAATCATGTCGAGGACGGATGGGGTATAAGATTTAGTTGTTTATAACAAACTGGTAATTAAAGGTTTTTTAGGGGTCGTAATCTAGTGTTTATCAGCGACGTAGCTAGAGATTTGGGCCCCCGGGGAGTCCACTTAGTAAGTAGCGCTCTCCGTCCTTTCTCCTTACCCCCGTGAATTGGTGGTAATTTTAAATGTACACTTACATGCATTTATTTTGTGACCCTACTTTGCAGGCCCAGGGGCCATTTTGAAAATGGCTTCTCTCACTCCCTTTGCTAAGCCATTCAATGTTTAGGGTTAGCGAATGGTCAAGAATATGTGGTAAATTGTAATGATTTGTTGATGTATATTTCGAATGGTTTTCCTCTGCATTATTCAATAAAACGGAAATTTATGTGTTGGGGGAAAGGGAAAGGGTAGGTGTTTGCGTGAATTTGTAAAATTTCCTGTGTGTAATTTGAAACTCCTACACATATATGTGTATGAGATCAATGTGTGGGTGGGGAACATCAAAGGCTATCAACCTATGTTAATCGATGTCTCTCTGGTGTACTACAGCTCAAAGAGTTTTAACTAAATTTTTTTTACATCGCCCAAAATTAGGAGAAAAATTATAAAAACAGTCCAGTTCCCCGATACAATTTAGACCGAGTCATCTATAGTGCGACATCATTAATGTTTTCCAATTATTCAAATAAGTTCATTCCATCATTCGAAAAGAACATGCGCTTTCTATTTCCTAATTTTTTTTTTTTTTTTTGGTGGGGTAAATTATTCAGCTGTAGAAATGTATAAAGGTAAGTTTCAGTGAGTGTAATAATGAAGCTAAAATGGCTCCTTGACAATTAGAAATAGATATTCTTTAATGTTGTTGGAATTTCGGGATATCGCTTTTTTTGTGTGGAGTTTGGTATTTGATGGTGGAGACTGGAAGTAATGAGTCGAAACCGACGCATAATATTTAATCATTATGGATGGCGTACATACATTCGTTTCGAAACAAGGTATGATTATGATTACCGAGAGCGTGAAGCCAATACTTTTAAATGTTATATAGGTTCTTTTTTAGATATTTTATCAAAGCTAAAATAATTCAGTACTTTTCTTTTTAAACGTTGATTAGGAAAACAAACATATGAAAAACTAAAAAGTCCATTTTGTATTACCATCAAATAAATAGGAAGCCACTTTTTTTCACAGATTTAAGAAAGATTGACAGAAGTAAGTATAAGATACTATCAATCGCATTCCTATGTCAACATAAAATCTGCTTGAAATATATTAGTAAATAGAAGTTATTAGTTTTTCATCAAAATAAAATCTTACAGGCTTTAAAGCCCATGCCTTGCATATTACTTATTTAATCAAGGTTGAAGAAACACTCTTTCATTTAGATTTACTTCTTAGGTATGTGATTACCAAAATGTGCTTTGACCAACTATAATAATAGTGAAAACAACGTACTTAATTCAAAAAAGGCTCTCTATATTATGGGGATATGTAAAAGAAAAAGTTAAAAACACTCGAGTGCATATGTCCACCAACAGTACTTATTTTTTTTTTCTAAAAATGTCACTGTCATCATTCAAAAAAAAAAATTCACAGGTTAGGAGACATTACCTTAGGTCAAAATTTCTTTGCAAAAGAAACTAGAATACTTGAATCTAAGTTAATATCGCATGGCAAGGTAATTACTTTAAAGGTATGTGTTCTTGTATGTGACCAAATTCAAATAAATTCTACTGGAAGAGCTCTGTGTTAAGAGCTGTTCATAAAATTGAAGGGGCATTATTTGTTGGGTTTGAAGGCCAAAATACCTTCCTTCGTCAGATACATAAAGATTTCCTCTGTACTACCACACAGAACACGAGAAATCCGTGGGTTAGCAATCGACAGGATTCATGGTACTAGTTACTTTCAATTTTTTACCCCAAATCTGTGTGCTAGAGCAGGAATTTTTAGGCTCGGTTACTATCTCCGTCTAACTTCCACCAAGATTTTGGATTTTTTTTCTTTTCGGTTTTCATGGGTAATTTATTTTGCATGTTTCAGGGTATCCACCTCCTGGTTTCGGAGAAAAATAAAGACAATATATAGAAATAAGAACAAATACCTAATCCTATTTGTTTGCAGTTGCAGGGTTAACCATTTTGTTCTTATAACTGCATTATGCATTTATTTCATTCTAAAAGTTATCATAATATCTACTTTTATTGTTGTAGATGCTAGGTAATAATAACAGTGCATAGGTTTGTAGTTCATTCAACATATAATTGATTATTATTACATTATTGTACTTCAACTCCAGTAAAAGTAGGCCCCGCTGCTTCCTACGGTGGTCGCCATCGTGTCCTATGAGGTAGCTGCAGTATGGGATTCACCATATGAAGCTTCAATTGTGGTGGATAACGGGGGAAAGTGGGCTGTGGTACCCTGGCAGCACCAGCCAAACTCTACTGAATCCTTCGTCAGGCTGGGAGTGACAAAGAGAATATAAGTCCCATTTTCTTCTCTCTCTCTCTCTCTCTCTCTCTCTCTCTCTCTCTCTCTCTCTCTCTCTCTCCTCTCTCTCTCTCTCTCTCTCTCTCTTTATTTTTTTTATTCCAAAATTGGGGAGGTGCCTTGGTAGATATAGATAGAAACGTATCATTGATAAAACTGCAGTTATTTTAAAATTTGCTGTTATTTCTTATATTTTGCAGCTAGATTTCAGGGGTTTTAATTAGTTCCTATAAAAACTCTTCGTAAGTAAGCACTGTTTCCTTTGTGATAACAGCAATATTCCATTGAATTTTTACTAATACATTAAAGTCACTGAGCGCTAGATTTTTCTTCAGATTCTTTTTCATATATTTTTTAAGTATATGTTCATTGAATTAGTAAAAAAAAAATTACAATATTTAAGAGGTAAATATAACAGTTACTTTTGAGTTTTGAATATAATATTATTGAATTAGTACAAGAATTTACAATATTTAAGAGGTAATATAACAATTATTTTTGAGTTTTAAATATAAGCTCATTGAATTAGTAAAAGAATTTACAATATTTAAAAGATAAATATAATAATCACTTTTGAGAATCAAATATAAGCTCATTGAATTAGTAAAAGAATTTACAATATTTAAGAGGTAAATATAATAATTACTTTAGAGTTTCAAATATAAGCTCATTGAATTAGTAAAAGGATTTACAATACTTAAGAGATAAATATAATAATAACTTTTGAGATTCAAATATAAGCTCATTGAATTAGTAAAAGAATTTACAATATTTAAGAGGTAAATATAATAATTACTTTAGAGTTTCAAATATAAGCTCATTGAATTAGTAAAAGAATTTACAATATTTAAGAGGTAAATATAATAATTACTTTTGAGTTTCAAATATAAGCTCATTGAATTAGTAAGATGATTTGCAATATTTAACAGGTAAATATAATAATTACTTTTCAGATTCAAATATAAGCCTATTGAAATAGTAAAATAATTTACAATATTTAAGAGGTAAATATAATAACTACTTTTGAGTTTCAAATAGAAGCTCACTGAATTAATAAAAGAATTTACAATATTTACGATGTTAAGATAACAATTTCTTATGAGATTGTAATTTTAACCCACTGAGGTTCATAAAAATTTATTAAATAAAAAAATAAAAGTTATATAATTCAAGATATAAAATGTTTAGAAATTTACAGACTTTTAGATCTTTATTATGATAATGATTATCCATGGATAACTACAATCCAACTTCTGCTCATCACCTCAAGGATATCAGACCCCCCTAACAACCCCAAACCCCGGCTCAACCTCCAAAAATATTTTGTTTACAATGAAAAATCACCCATAAAACTAAAATATTTTTACGAGTCTCTTAAACGTATTTGAAAGCAATGAATGGAGGCCAAATAAGTTTTCCAAAATATACATAAGCTATTCACTATAATAACACTAAACTATTCTTCTGGATCCTCCACTTCCGGAAGGCCATTCTTTATCCTGACAATTTGGATGTGAATTATCACTTATAATAGATGGAAGAATTCATGCAGGACACGTCCGTAAATTTTGCTGTTATCAAAATCTATATTTGCAAGGCCATCAAGTATTCATTTAGTGAGAGAGAGAGAGAGGGAGAGAGAGAGAGAGAGAGAGAGAGAGAGAGAGAGAGAGAGAGAGAGAGAGAGAGAGAGAGAGAGAGAAAAGAGAGAGAGAGAGAGAGAGAGAGAAAATGAGAGGGCGTTTTTTATATGTAGATAATCAGTGTTAGTCGAAATATGTTCATCCTTAGAGTATTATAGAGAGAGAGAGAGAGAGAGAGAGAGAGAGAGAGAGAGAGAGAGAGAGAGAGAGAGAGAGAGAGAGAGAGAGAGAGAGAGGGATAAGCGTTTTTTAAATGTAGATAATCAGTGTTAGTCGAAATATGGTCATCCTTAGAGTATTACAGAGAGAGAGAGAGAGAGAGAGAGAGAGAGAGAGAGAGAGAGAGAGGGGGGGGGGGGGATTTGAGGTTGTATATATGAATAATCAGTGAAATCGATCTGAATATGTTAATTGTTAATTTATTTATTTTTTATTTTTTTAGAGAGAGAGAGAGAGAGAGAGAGAGAGAGAGAGAGAGAGAGAGAGAGAGAGAGAGAGAGAGAGAGATTGGCGTTGTATTTATGAATAATCAGTTAAAATTTATCTAAATATGTATTCATTGTTTTCGTTTTTTTAAGAGTGAGTTAGTGTATAATTCGTAGGATACATATAACCACCAGCAGTTCTGATACAACTTCTACCTTCTTCATGACGTTTTCAATATTCAAAATTGGAAACGTAACCTATATCCCAAAGACGCGTCTTAACATTATCTCCTCTGGCATTGATAAATTTCTTAGTCGTCTCTCCAATTTGGAATTCCAATGTGAAGTATCTGGGGACACCCAGGTTGATTCTCAAAATATCCCCTTGTGGATTCCCGAGTGCTTACTTGAATGATAATGCCGAAAGACATTGCCTGTTTGATATGTAATTAGATATGTCAAGTAGTATGTAGGAATAGTATGAATGAGGAGATTCAGAATTACATGAATGAATGAATAGCTACAGAAATACATGAGGTAATGAATGGGTGAGGTAATTAATAGGGGAATACATATATGAAGGAGTGAAGAGGTACAGAAATAAATGAGTTAATGAATATGTGAAGAAATGCATGGATGAGTGAATAGGTAAAAAAAATAAATGAGTTAATAAAGAGGTACATAAATGCGTTAGTTAATGAATAGGCACAGAAATACGTGATTTAAAGAATTTGTACATAAATACTTGAATGAATGAATAGGTAGAGAAATTCATGAGTTAATGATTAGATACAGACATACAGGAATGAATGAATAGGTACATAAATACGAGTCAATGAATAGGTACTGAAATGAATAAATGAATGAATAAATACAGAAATACATGAGTTAATGAATAGGTGGAGAAATACATGAATAGGTGAATATATAGAGAAATACAGAAATACATGAGTGAATGAATGTATAGATTCAGAAATACACGACTGAATAAATAAATGATGGGATAGTATTGATATGATAAATAGATGGATATATAAAGCAATCACTACATTACAATAAACAGAAAGTCTCTGTTATATGTATATTTATATGTATATATATATATATATATATATATATATATATACTGTATATATATATATATTTGTATATATATATATATATATATATATATATATATATATATATATATATATATATATATATATATATATATATATATATATATATATATATATATATATATATATATATTTCCAGTCACACCCAGCATTTCCTATCCCCCAGGTAGGGGGGAAAGTAGTAGTCAGGAGTGTTTACATATCTACGTATATAGCCGTAACGTTTTGCCAAGGCGAATACTCTTGCAACTTTTTAAATGAAACGTGATTAAAAGGTGAAATAGGAGAATGAATAAAAAAAAAAAAACACAAATTTGCATCGACCTCATTAGGCTTCAGTAGGAGCAGTGGGTCACAATAAGGCCGGAGACCTCTACAGATGTAGTGGGAGTATTAGATGCCCCAGCGAGATAGACGATGAGAAACAGAACGAATGAATTGCCCTTGGACGAGGTCGATGCCTGAGTCTCTCTCGAAGGTGGTGCTGTGAAGTTGATATGCAAATTTTCCATTTGCAATGCATTAAGTGCTCTTCGGGTGCTGCATACGGGTTATGAAATATTGATTAACATCGTCGATTAGCCTTTAATGTTATTCAAATGCCTTTGACTCCAGTTGGTGGGTCTCGAGGGAAATTATGCTCCTTTATGAACGCTGTTGTATCGTTAGGTCACTTCAGTTAGCAATGTCATTATCCGACTCGTGAAGAATTATGCACGTTCGGTGAGCTGCTGCTGCTGGTTGAATGAATAGTAATAATGCATAAATCAGTACACAGGATTTTTTTTTTTTTGCATCCTAGCAATGCGTCAGAATATATTTTCCCTTGACCTTTAATCTTTATGAATATTGTGTTTTGAGGTTAAGGATTATTGTTTCTATTTCTTGTTAAATTCAAACTCTTCGCCATTTCGATTTTTTCATTTTGGTGGGGATAGGTGGCTCATCTTTTCGAACGTACTAAGACCAACAGACAACCAATCACCTTTAAAGTTTAACTTATGATATATATATATATATATATATATATATATATATATATATATATATATATATATATATATATATATATATATATATATATATATATATATATATTGTTAGTATGTGTTACATTTAACGTAAATTAATTTTGTTTTGATCAAATCACTTTGCCAGTAATCATTTCTTTTGGAACGCAATGACCCTGTTTCCTCCTCTCTGACTTTTCGACATTCTATTACTTTCGGGGTCCTCTCTTTAAAGTGTAATTGTATAGTCTGTCTTAATTTGGTGTAAGAGTGTTGGTTATTCTATGTTTTCAATGTGTGTCTGGATTTGGTTTATTTAATGTATTTTGTAAGAGGCTCAGTGGTCATTTCCTTCTTAAAAGTTTGTAATAAATATATAAGTTTTATTTTCAGCTTTTTATATCCTCCTTGATTCCATCTCTGTACACTCTGTTGCGGCCATTCCACCTATTGTGGACTTGGTCGTTAGTGACTTTATTTTGTGTTTGAGAGCCTTTTGTATGTTTGATGGGTTTGGCTCATAACATTTGGCGACCGTGACAGGATCTCTTGGATCCTGTAGTCACTTGAGTGTATAGAGTGGATTTTTGGGGTGCTTGCAACATAATAATACCTTCTCTCCTATATTTATGTGTTGATTGGTGTTTATAATTTATTTTGTGACCGTGGT
The DNA here is from genome assembly GCF_036898095.1 of Palaemon carinicauda. Classification (NCBI taxonomy): domain Eukaryota; kingdom Metazoa; phylum Arthropoda; class Malacostraca; order Decapoda; family Palaemonidae; genus Palaemon; species Palaemon carinicauda. The sequence goes on along the minus strand of NC_090741.1, from coordinate 82,649,809 downwards.
AGGATATTTGTGTGGTTATTGGTGTTCAGTGTATTGGTTTGTTTTTTGGTATATTTTTTTATATTTATTTGTGGGCAATTAATTCACCATGACTGATTTGAATATCCCTGAGCTCTTGAGTGGAGAGGGGTGACAGGAAAGGTTGGCAGACTTGAATAAGCCTGATTTAGAGTATGTAGCAGGATTTTTTGAAATTGAAAATCCCGAGTCTGTTAGGAAGGGCTTGTTGCTTCTAAATATTTATGAAAATGTTAAAGCGATGAAGGCAGAAGGTAAACCAGAGACTAGGCAGGGGGAGGAAATGATGTCAGTAGAAATTTTAGATAGGCAGATTCATTTGAAAAAAATGGAAATAGATCTCCAAAGGATGAAGGCTGAGGAAAGAGAGAGAGAGAGACTGCACGAACTTGCTATGCAAGCATTGAGTAATAGGGGTTCCTCTTCTTCCCAACGTAATGTGTATTCAATGCCTTGTATTAATCTATCTGAGGCTCTCAAGTTAGTCCCAAATTTTCAGGAAGTCAACGTGGCCGAGTTTTTTGTTTCTTTTGAGAGGATAGCCTCAAGGTTGGAGTGGCCAAGGGAGTATTGGACTACTCTTATTTAGAGTAAGTTGCTAGGTAAGGCCCAGAAAGTTTACGTTTCCTTGGACGAAGATTTGTCTTCAGATTATGATTCTGTGAAGGCCATAGTTTTAAAGGCTTACGAGTTGCTACCGGAAGCTTACCGACAACGCTTCCGTACTTTACGTAAGGAAAGAGGGCAGACTTTTGTAGAGTGCGCCAGGGCTAAAGAACAATTTGCTGGCGATTGGTTAAAGTCTAAGGAGGTGACGGACTTTGAGAAATTAAAAGAATTGTTTTTGGTTGAGGAGTTTAAAAGGTCCGTGCCTAATGAGGTGAAGGTACACCTCGAAGAGTTAAAATTAGAAACTTTGCAGGAAGTGGCTATTGCAAGTGATGAGTATCTCCTCTCTCATAGAAATGTGATATGGGAGGTACCCAGAAATGAGAAGTCTGGTTGGGTGAGAGTTGACGGGAATAGTAACCAGAACACGTATAACAGGCCTAATGATAATTATGGTTCTCGTACTACTCCTGTTAACAGTTATAACAAGCAGACCACAAACAACCCAGGGAAGTTGAGAAATTTGACTTGTTTCTTCTCTCATAAGAAGGGACACGTCAAGAGCATGTGTTTTGCTTTTAAAAAGTCGCTAGGGACCAAAAGACGTCCGGTAATGGCCATTCATAGGAATGAGAACGAGTCAGTGGCTGAGAATTCTAATAATCAATGACTAGCCAATAAGTCACTGGCTCCTTTTCAGGAATTTTTGTTTAATGGTTTTGTTTGCTCTGGAAATTAGACTGAGCAAAGAAAGGTTAAAATTTTGCGTGACACTGGGGCTGCTCAGTCTTTAATTCTCAGAGAATCTTTGCCTATTAATTTTGAATATACAAATAAGGAATATGTTTTGTTGAGTGGTTTTCCAGATACGGTCAGTTCTTACCCGGTTGAGAGTGTTTATTTATCATGCCCGTCTTTTTCCGGTTATTTGAAACTGGCTATTATTGATAAATTTCCTATTAAAGGTGTGGATTCGGTGTTAGGGAATGATGTTGCCCTAATAAATAAAACTTTCACAATTGTATTAAATTCCAATAATGAGATATCTGCAGTCACTCGATCGAAGGCTAGTAGTGTTGAGTCGGTAGTTGATGTTGATTTGAGTAGTTTAGATCGTAGTGATAGCTTAGTTGTAGATAGTGGTGTGTTGGATAATAAACTTAATTGGACTACTAAGGAACTTATTACAGCTCAAAAAGCAGATTTTAAAGACCTGCTTATTGAGTCTGGCGAAATTACTGATTTGACTGTCCCTCGATTTAAGATAATTGATGATATTTTATACAGAGTAAGTAGACCTTTTGATGCCATTAACACAGGTTGTTAAATGGTTAAGCAGATTATGGTTCCTTTTATTTATCGAAAGGAGTTAATGACATTGGCTCATGAAAATGGTTTGGCTGGTCATTTTGGTATTTTAAAAACCACTCGTAAATTGTGTGAAAGTTATTTTTGGCCTAAGATGAAAAATTATGTTAAAAAAATTTGTAAATAGTTGTGATGCATGTCAAAAGGTCGGGAAGCCTAATCAACCAATTCCAAAGGCACCATTACATCCTATTCTTGTTGTTTCTGAACCGTTCAGGGAAGTGATTATTGACGTTGTTGGTCCTCTGCCGAAAAGTCGTAGTGGCAATCAGTATATTTTGACAATTATGGATAGGATGTCTCGATATCCTGAGGCAATACCACTGCAAAATGGAAAAACTGTTAAAATTGTTGAAATGTTAATTGAATTTTTCACCAGGTTCGGTATGCCCAAAGTAATTCAGTCCGATTGTGGGTCTAATTTTATGAGTAAATTATTTAGGGAGAAGATGGCCGAGTTGAGAATTAAACATGTGACTTCTTCCCCGTACCACCCTGAAAGTCAAGGTGTTTTGGAACGATTTCATCAAACCATGAAATCTATGATAAAAAAATATTGTTTGGTTAATGGTTCTGAATGGGATAAGGAACTACCTTATTTATTATTTGCATTTCGGTCAGTGCCGAGTCAATCTTTAGAATTTTCACCTTTCAGCCTTATTTTTGGTCATTGTGTGCGTGGTCCATTGGATGTGGTTCGTGAATCTTGGGAGGGGGACGCCCCTGTATAAATTTATTACATTATGTTAGTAATTTGGGTGAAAAATTAACGAAGGCTTGGAAGTTTGCTGGTGAAAATTTATTGTGTAGCCAAAAGAAAATTAAATACTTTTTTGACAGAAATACTAAGGAGCGTAATTTTGCAATAGGTGATAGTGTGTTGGTATTGCTTCCCATTCCAGGAAACCCTTTAAAAGCTGCATTTTCAGGACCGTGGAAAATTTTAAAAAAAATTAAGCGATGTTAATTAATTAGTTGAAACTCCTGAAAGGAGGAGACCCTACCAGCTGTACCAACCGTGTTTCACACAATTGGTCATAATTCCTTCTGTATATATTATGCTTGTATCTTCGCTCTTCCCTCGCACTAAAACGAACATGAAAATTCATGTCTGGTTTTTCCTCTGTGATATTGTCTGTCTTGTGAACTTGTTATGTCCTGTTGCCTTGAGGTTTTGTATATTAGGAGAGTGTTCCACATTAATATAACTCAGTCGTTTCCAATCTGCCTTTGAGTTCACACCCTTACTCGGCGCCGTTACATTGGTGACCCCGGAAGTCGACTCGCTCCCACTGCCTTCCAACCACACCTCCCTCGCCCCTCCATCCTTGGTACTATGACGGAGACTACATCAGTTGGCACCGCGGCCGCCACATTGAAACTTTCACCGTTCGCCACCGGAGAGGCGTTTGCTTGGTTTCAACGCGCTGAAGTCCACTTTCGTATCAGGGGCGTGACTCGCTCAACCACCAAAGCGGATTATGTTCTCGCGGCGATACCCGAGGACACCTTCCCAGAAATATCTGACTGGCTTTGTGAACAGGGAGACACCCCAATAGCGTATGACGCCCTCAAATCATACCTTCTGCAGCAGTACTCGCCGTCGCCAGCCGCCCGTATAGCAAAGCTTTTTCAGCTCTCGCAACAACCGTTGGGGGACCAAAGGGCTTCGCTTGCCCTCAGGGAAATGACCAGTATCGCTCGCCTTCAACCTGCCGCAGACGGCTCTCCTCGTGAGGTGAACCTACTCCGTGCCCTTTGGATACGCCGTTTACCTGAACCTGTACGCGCTGCCATAACCGATGTCAATAGTTTACCCATAAAGGCCTTGATGACCAAAGCCGACGCCCTTATGGACAGCCACTTCAAGACCTCCATCAACGCCTCCACCCCTGACGACGAGCATGCCTATTCAACGTCAACCGAAGCTGACATGAATGCCGTAGGACATACACGCCTACCCCGTGACGTGCCGAAGCGGCGACACAACCGCCCACCACCCAACAATCGCTCGCGCCCCAACGAACGACTTCTACAGCCACTTACTACCTCCCATCCGCCACAGTTTTGCTACTACCACTTCAGATTCGGGGCAACCGCGAAGAAATGTGCCAAAGATTGTCAGTGGCCAAAAAACGTGTAAGCAGGCCATCGCTTGTGGCGGTGGCCTCCCATGTTTCTAATCTGTTCTTTTTACAGGATGCAGGAACGGGCGTGCGATTTTTGGTAGACACAGGTGCTTGTCGTTCTCTTTTGCCAAGGAAACTCTTCAAGGCACAACATAGTCTGTCTACATCTGCCGACGTCCGCTTGGTAGCTGCCAACGGATCTGCGATACCCACCAACGGTTACGAGAACCTCACATTATCGTTCGGAAACGGTAAATTCAATTGGAAGATTCTCGTTGCTGACGTCACAATGCCAATCCTCTGAGCGGATTTCCTCTCTCATTTCCACCTTCTGGTCGATGACGCCCACCAACGATTGGTCAACGCAGACTCGTACTTGTCGACACCTCTTCAACCCGCCCCCTTTAACCTCGCTCTCCACATCAGCACACCCATGGATGCCTACGCCCACCTCCTCACGTCGTACCCGGAAGTTTTCCGTTCAGAACTTCGCCAAACGCCCACGGTTCCTGCCAAGCACGGTATTTATCACCATATCAAGACAACGGGACCCCCAGTCTTCGCAAAATTCAGACGTCTGGCACCGGAACGATTGGCAGCCGCCAAACAGACGTTCGCCGAAATGGAGAAAATGGGCCTTTGCCAAAAGGCCTCCAGCCCATGGTCATCACCCTTACACATCGTTCTGAAGAAAGACGGCTCCCTCCGTCCGTGCGGGGATTACAGGCGTCTGAACATGCAAACAGAACCGGATCACTACCCCCTCCCAAACATTGCCGATGTAACCTCCTACCTGCACAAAGCGAAGGTTTTCTCTACGCTCGACCTCTTGAAGGGGTATTATCAGGTGCCTATGAACCCAGAAGACATCCCCAAGACCGCCATCACCACTCCGTTTGTCACATACACCTTCAATTACTCCTGTTTTGGCCTTCGTAATGCTGGGGCCACGTTTCAACGTCTCATGGATGGCATCTTAGGGGACCTCCCTTTCTGTGTATGTTATGTGGACGACATACTTGTGTTCTCCTCCTCAAAAGAGGAACACCTCCGTCACCTGCGCATCGTGCTCGACCCCCTGCAACAAAACGGCCTTGTAGTCCGGTACGACAAGTGTACCTTTGGAGACAACGAAGTGTCGTTCTTAGGGCACCGTATCACTCCTGAAGGAGTCCATCCCCTCCCTGAGAAGGTAGCAGCCGTTCAGAATTTCCCCGCGTCCTCGACCGTCAAAGCTCTGCAGGAATTCTTTTGCATGATCAACTATTATCACCCTTTTCTGCCAGCCATTGCCGCCACTCTTGCTCCCCTCTACGCCTCCCTCAAGGGTAAGCCAAAGGACCTGAAGTGGGGTCCCCTTCAAGTAGCAGCCTTCTACAATGCAAAGAAGGCCCTATCAACTGCTGCGGCTCTCACTTTTCCTATCCCACACGCCCCTCTCCTTCTCTCCACCGATGCCAGCGACGTCGCTATTGGTGCAGTACTCGAGCAGGTGGTCAAAGGCTCGCCCCGCCCATTGGCCTTCTTCAGCAGAAAACTGTCCAAGGCAGAATCGGGTCATTCTACCTTCGATCGAGAATTGCTGGCGGTGCACTTGGCTGTCCGTCACTTTCGCCATTTTTTAGAAGGTACGCCCTTCGTCATTCGCACAGACCACATGCCTCTGGTGCACGCCTTCACTCGACAGTCTGACGCCTGGTCCGCCCGTCAACGCCGACATCTCTCCGCCGTGGCTGAATACAATCGCACCCTCCAATACGTCCCTGGGAAAATGAATCCCGTTGCTGATGCCCTGTCAAGAAACACGTTGGCTGCCGTTCAACTGGGATTGAATTATAACGCCCTGGCTGAAGCCCAACGACAGGATCCAGAGTATCACGCTTGTAGGACATCCTCCGTTGGGAGGATTTTCCCCTCGAAGACTCCAACACCACCCTCCTCTGTGACGTCAGTACTGGTAGACCGCGACCTTGGATTCCTGCTCCCATGCGCCGACAGGTGTTTGATCTCATCCACGGCCTTTCACATCCCTCGTGCCTTTCTACTGCACAGCTGCTGAAGGCAAAGCTCATTTGGCACGGCATTTCTAAGGATGCTAAGGATTGGGTCCGTGCCTGTACATCTTGCCAAACTTCCAAAGTACATCGACACACGGATTCAGGAGTGGGCACCTTTCCTCAACCTCAGCGTCGTTTCGCACACATTCACGTCGACGTTGTAGGCCCCCTACCCACATCACAAGGACATCGTTACCTGTTTACCGTCATCGACCGCTCCACTCGTTGGCCTGATGCCATTCCCATGGAAACTGCAACGTCCGCCTCATGTACATCTGCCTTACTCTCTGGATGGATTTCAAGATTCAGTATCCCTGAGCATATTACTTATGACAGGGGAACCACTTTCACCTCTCAATTATGGACGTCATTAGCGAATCTCCTGGGCATCACCCTACCTCAGACAATGGCCTACAACCCCGCTGCCAATGGAATGGTTGAACGTTTTCATCGCACCCTCAAAGCAGCTTTGATGTCCCGCTGCAAGGATTGCAACTGGTTTACTCAGCTTCCCTGGGTCCTCCTTGGACTAAGGACCACTCTTAAAGAGGCCCTCGTCGTCTCGGCAGCCGAAATGGTGTATGGCGACCTGTTGGTCGTCCCTGCCGAATTTTTTCCTTCTACAACCTCCTCCGACGATCTCCAGCGCATACGTCACGTCGTGGGAAAATTTACTCCGTGCCGCCAGACTTACAAGCCCCCAGCGAAGCATCACATACCAACGGACTTGCACTCTGCAACGCACGTCTTCCTGCGCAACGACACCAGCAAGCCACCACTAACGCCCCCTTACACGGGCCCTTTCCTTGTGATCCGACGCAGTCCGAAAGCATTCCTCCTAAACATTCGGGGCAAAGAAGACTGGGTCTCCATTGATCGTCTAAAACCTGCTTATCTTCTGCCAGATGACCCGCCTACAGTTCGCCTCTCTAGATCAGGGCGCCCTATTTAACATGTACAGTATGTCATTTTTAGGGCGGGAGCCATGTACCAACTGTGTTTCACACAATTGTACATAATTCCTTTTGTATATATTATGCTTGTATCTTCGTTCTTCCCTCGCACTAAAACGAACATGAAAATTCATGTCTGGTTTTTCCTCTGTGATATTGTCTGTCTTGTGAACTTGTTATGTCCTGTTGCCTTGAGGTTTTGTATATAAGGAGAGTGTTCCACATTAATATAACTCAGTCGTTTCCAATCTGCCTTTGAGTTCACACCCTTACTCGGCTCCGTCACACAGCTGTATCACATAAATATGTTAAAAGCTTATAAAGGTCTTGACAAAGTTATTCCCGTGACATTAATTGGTAATACTACGAAGTGTAATGGTATTAATTCTTTTTATTTTCCAGATGTGAGTAATTTTGATGATGATATTTTTGATGGTGCCGAATGGCCTAATGATAATGAACATTCTTTAGAAAATTTGTTAGAAATGGTTTCACATTTAAATTTTGCAGAACAAGGATCTTTGAAAAAGTTAGTTTTTAGTTATAAGGATTTATTTTCGGATGTTCCCGGACGGACCACTGTCCTGGAATATGATGTAGATGTGAGTAACGCAACTCCGGTAAAACAAACCCCTTACAGGTTAAATCCATTTAAAAATGATGTTGTGGATAAAGAGGTTGATTATATGTTACGACACGGGCTGATTGAACCCAGCAACAGTCCGTGGTCTTCACCTGTTGTTTTGGTAAAGAAGCAGGATGGTCAATTCAGGCTTTGTTTTGATTACCGCAAAGTCAACGAGATCACAAAGCCTGATAGTTATCCTTTACCCAGTATAGAGGAATGTATTGACAGGATAGGGAGTTCGAAGTATATAACTAAATTTGATTTGTTAAAGGGGTATTGGCAAGTTCCGCTGTCCAAACGGGCACGGAATTTGTCAGCATTTGTAACGCAGCAAGGACTCTATCAATGTAAAGTAATGCCTTTTGGCATGAAGAATGCTGCTACAACCTTTCAAAGGTTGATGAATACTTTGGTTCAAGGTTTAGAGGGTTGCGTTGTTTATATCGATGATATTGTAATTTATAGTGATGACTGGGACACCCATCTTGAACGTATCAAGGCCTTATTTCAGGTACTTGGGAAAGCTGGTTTGATTATAAACCTCAAAAAGAGTGAGTTTGCCAAACCAAAGGTTGTGTATTTGGGTCACGAAGTAAGATTTGGGAAAGTGGCTCCAAAACAGGCAAACGTAGACTCTATTAGTCATATTGAAATACCAAGGTGTCGCAGGGATGTCAGAAAATTCCTTGGGTTAGTAGGGTATTATCGCAGATTTGTTAAGAATTTTTCTGATATCGCTGAGCCCCTGACTAATTTATTACGTAAGAATGTGACTTCTGTATGGACTAATGATGCCCAAAATGCCTTTGAAAAATTCAAGCAGGTCCTAATGAATTTCCCTATATTGAAAGCCCCAGATTTTGACGTCCCTTTTTCACTTGCTACTGATGCGAGTGATGTTGGGGTTGGACCAGTATTGTTGCAGGAAGATGCTCATGCAGTATCTCATCCTGTTGCCTATTTTTCCAAAAAATTATCCCCGACACAACGGAAATATTCGACCGTAGTGAAAGAGACTTTGGGATTAATTTTAGCTGTAAACCATTTTCAAGTGTATTTATCCTCTACGGGGACTCCGATTAAATTATTAACGGATAATAATCCGTTGGTTTTCTTGAACAGGTTTAAGAATAAAAATCAACGGTTGATGCGTTGGAGCCTCTTGCTTCAGGAATGGAATTTTAGCTTTTCACACATTCCAGGCAAAAGTAATGTTGTCGCTGATGCACTGTCACGCATCAGTGACTGATTTGGGATTAAGTAATTAAGATTAAGATGTTAAATGTCTTGATTTGCAGGTTTTTCTTCGGTGTCGTCTTTGATTAAGAGTGGTTAATGGTACTTTTGATTTATTTCTACTTTAGTGTGTATTGTTGGTGGAGGTTAATTTTAAGGTGGTAACGTTGTCTTGTGTATTTCCATTAATGATGTGTGAATTTAAGGCCCAAACCCGTTTAGTAT
>NC_090741.1:82625586-82635586 GCF_036898095.1 Palaemon carinicauda | reverse complement strand
GGTAGGAAGGAATCCTGGATCTTGATTGGTCAGGACTTTTCCAATTTTCTACAATCCCCATAAAAATTACCGTTATGTATTAGAAAGAAAAAAAAATAAGTAAACTATTTAAACTATAGGCAATGGCCGAGATATCAGTAATGTTAGAACCACGATTAAGAAAACTTATCAAAAATATATTTTGATTAAAACCCGTAGATTAGATTACCATTATTATCAAGTTTGGAATTATGACGGACCAGATGAACTGGAGTGTCTTTATTTGCGAGAAAAAGTTTTATTTTCCTTTTGACTCCTACGTAGTTCCCGTCTTTTTTTCCCCTCTTCTCTCACCATCTTTCCGCTCTGCTTCTCCTCTTCTTGTAAGAAGAAGAAGAAGAAGAAGAAGAAGAAGAAGAAGAAGAAGAAAGTTTAAGATTCAAGAAGGTAATTTTTGCTGCTCTCAGTTCTCGCCTTCTTGATTGCAGAGAGAAATACTTCATTGCGATCATTAATCCGTAAAGCGGAGTTTTCACTGTCGAATGGTTCGTCGAACCTGGTTGTTGAACCTGCTTGCCAAATGGTTCGAAGAGGTGGAGTCAGCTACAAATGCATAAGGACAAGAAAACTCCGTTCACAAAAGTCTTGCGAGAACAGAATTTCTTCGAACCGTTCGATGAACGTGTTCGACAACCAAATACTCCGTTCACTCGTTTTTGCTTCTCTTTCAGCACTTGTCTGTCGAACTGCGTACGACGAACCGTTTGACCATGTAAAACCACCTTAAGGAGTATGACGTGCTGAAGTTTGGGGTTTAGAAGGAAATAATTTGGAGGAGGGCAATGGGGAGGAATCAAAGGATTAGGTCGAGGAGAAAAATGACAGAAAAGTACAATGGCTCTGGCTGTAATTTCACAACTTCACTCTCTTTACATTCACCATTCTGTTTTCAGTCTCACGTTTTTCACTGTCAATTATCCTCACATCAATCCAATCATAATCTTTCCTACTTCACTTCTGAGTCCTCGTTTATTCTTCGTCATTTCTCTTTCTATGTTCTTTTAGTTTTGTATATATTTGGATTATTATAGTGGGGTAATCTGGGCAGTCAAATTCGATTTTGAATATATTTTTAGTCTGATTGATAAGAAGTAGAAAAAGTTAAATATCTACTATTTGGGAGGTGGAAGGATATTATCAGACAGGTTTAATGCTATGTGTATTGGATTTCCTTAAGTTTGGTGTTTTTGATAAATTTTTCTTCAAACACATGTTCTTGGCGACACTGATGTCTTCGTAGTAAATTTATTATTTTCAAGCTGTTGATTTCATGAAGATTTGTACCCACTTTTGACGTGTTTTTTGTCTATATTTAAGTAAACTTTCTTCTTACCAATTCTCCTATTCACATACCTCTATACCATTACTCCTCAGTTCATTCTTGAACTTACTCTCTCTACTTCTAATCCTCAACACTTCGCCAAGACTTGCGAGTTTCACTTATAAACCTGTTTCACTCGCAATCTTTCTCACTATGCTCCCAATCATCCACACTTCACAAAGATTTGCATAAATTACCAGCAATTTTCCTCACTTCACTCCCAATTCTCCACTCTTCACTAAGAGTTGCATGTTTTACTACCAGTTTTTCTCACGTCACTCCAAATCCTTCACACTTCACCAGGACTTACATGTTTCACTATCAGTAGTTTTCACTTTACTCCCAATCCTCCACACTTCACTAGGACGTACATGTTTCGGTAACACTCTTCAGTTCTCGAAAACCCTTACATAAATTTCCATTATTCCTCACATAATTACAAACCTTACTCTTTCACTTCTAAATCCTTCATACAGTATTACAAAGTTAAATAATCTAACTCATATTACATACCTCCTTGTGCTTTATCAGTTTTCCTCCAATACAAGGTGAAAAAATTGAACTTTGGTGGTAATGAAGGTTGACAGATAAGTAATATAAATATACAGGACTTTTATTTTGATTTGATTTAGAAGTATATATAAATAAATCATATCAATTAGAGCATGACGTCTGAGGCGCAAGGAAGATGCAATTTCTCTCTCTCTCTCTCTCTCTCTCTCTCTCTCTCTCTCTCTCTCTCTCTCTCTCTCTCTCTCTCTCTCTCTCTCTCTCTCTCTCTCTCTATATATATATATATATATATATATATATATATATATATATATATATATATATATATATATATATATATATATATCTTTCAAACACACACATTCACACACACACTACCGATAGAATTCCTGAAATGTTTTGATGAATTCGAAACAATTAAAAACAGTTTTAAAAAAACAGCCGAATAAATGAAAATCCTGGAAATTAATCAAGTGAACGACCCCCAGATGGGACACACATAAATCGAACGGGTAAACTAAACTAAACAACAATGAAGGAAAGTATGTAAACTGTCATGTACATTCAGCGAGTCCTCCATTGGAGCTTCAATATTTCAAGTTGATATGGAATTATTTGGAAAAATTCCATTTTTGTTATAAAAGAAATCTGTGAACATTCCTATATTCCTGTTAGAGAATATAATCCTATTACCTGGAGGTCGTCCGCTGCGGGGTGTGGCGGAGCCGAGAGAGGGCTGTGAACTCAAAGGCAGGAAGCAATCGACTGAATTATATTATTGTGGAACACTCTCCTTATATAAAAAACCTCAAGGCAACAGGACATAACAAGTTCACAAGACAGACAATATTACAGAGGAAAAACCAGACATGAATTTTCATGTTCGTTTTAGTGCGAGGGAAGAGCGAAGATACAAGCATTATATATACAAAAGGAATCATGTACAATTGTGTGAAACACGGTTGGTACATGGCTCTCCCCCTAAAAATGACATACTGTACATGGTAAATAGGGCGCCCTGGTCTAGAGAGGCAAACTATAGGTGGGTCATCTGGCAGAAGATAAGCAGGTTTTAGACGATCAATGGAGACCCAGTCTTCTTTGCCCCGAATGCTTAGGAGGAATGCTTTCGGACTGCGTCGGATCACAAGGAAAGGGCCCGTGTAAGGGGGCGTTAGTGGTGGCTTGCTGGTGTCGTTGCGCAGGAAGACGTGCGTTGCAGAGTGCAAGTCCGTTGGTATGTGATGCTTCGCTGGGGGCTTGTAAGTCTGGCGGCACGGAGTAAATTTTCCCACGACGTGACGTATGCGCTGGAGATCGTCGGAGGAGGTTGTAGAAGGAAAAAATTCGGCAGGGACGACCAACGGGTCGCCATACACATTTCAGCTGCCGAGACGTCGAGGGCGTCTTTAGGAGTGGTCCTTAGTCCCAGGAGGACCCAGGGAAGCTAAGTAAACCAGTTGCAATCCTTGCAGTGGGACATCAAAGCTGCTTTGAGGGTGCAATGAAAACGTTCAACCATTCCATTGGCAGCAGGGTTGTAGGCCGTTGTCTGATGTAGGGTGATGCCCAGGATATTCACTAGTGACATCCACAATTGAGAGGTGAAAGTGGTTCCCCTGTCAGAAGTAATATGCTCAGGGATACCGAATCTTGAAATCCATCCAGAGAGTAAGGCAGATGTACATGAGGCGGACGTTGCAATTTCCATGGGAATGGCTTCGGGCCAACGAGTGGAGCAGTCGATGACGGTAAACAGGTAACGATGTCCTTGTGATGTGGGTAGGGGGCCTACAACGTCGACGTGAATGTGTGCGAAACGACGCTGAGGTTGAGGAAAGGTGCTCACTCCTGAATCCGTGTGTCGATGTACTTTGGAAGTTTGGCAAGAAGTACAGGCGCGGACCCAATCCTTAGCATCGTTAGAAATGCCATGCCAAATGAACTTTGCCTTCAGCAGCTGTGCAGTAGAATGGCACGAGGGATGTGAAAGGCCGTGAATGAAATCAAACACCTGTTGGCGCATGGGAGCAGGAATCCAAGGTCGCGGTCTACCAGTACTGACGTCACAGAGGAGGGTGGTGTTGGAGTCTTCAAGGGGAAAGTCCTCCCAATGGAGGAACGTGCAGGATGTCCTACAAGCTTGATACTCTGGATCCTGTCGTTGGGCTTCAGCTAGGGCGTTGTAATCCAATCCCAGTTGAACGGCAGCCAACGTGTTTCTTGACAGGGCATCGGCAACGGGATTCATTTTCCCAGGGACGTATTGGAGAGTGCAATTGTATTCAGCCACGGCGGAGAGATGTCGGCGTTGACGGGCGGACCAGGCGTCAGACTGTCGAGTGAAAGCGTGCACCAGAGGCATGTGGTCTGTGCGAATGACGAAGGGCGTACCTTCTAAGAAATGGCGAAAGTGACGGACAGTCAAGTGCACCGCCAGCAATTCTCGATCGAAGGTAGAATAACCCGATTCTGCCTTGGACAGTTTTCTGCCACCAAGTTCGGGTGGCAGATGTACGACGAGCTCGGCTCTGCCTCCCAGGCTGAGAGGTAGGAAGGAATCCTGGATCTTGATTGGTCAGGACTTTTCCAATTTTCTACAATCCCCATAAAAATTACCGTTATGTATTAGAAAGAAAAAAAAATAAGTAAACTATTTAAACTATAGGCAATGGCCGAGATATCAGTAATGTTAGAACCACGATTAAGAAAACTTATCAAAAATATATTTTGATTAAAACCCGTAGATTAGATTACCATTATTATCAAGTTTGGAATTATGACGGACCAGATGAACTGGAGTGTCTTTATTTGCGAGAAAAAGTTTTATTTTCCTTTTGACTCCTACGTAGTTCCCGTCTTTTTTTCCCCTCTTCTCTCACCATCTTTCCGCTCTGCTTCTCCTCTTCTTGTAAGAAGAAGAAGAAGAAGAAGAAGAAGAAGAAGAAGAAGAAAGTTTAAGATTCAAGAAGGTAATTTTTACTGCTCTCAGTTCTCGCCTTCTTGATTGCAGAGAGAAATACTTCATTGCGATCATTAATCCGTAAAGCGGAGTTTTCACTGTCGAATGGTTCGTCGAACCTGGTTGTTGAACCTGCTTGCCAAATGGTTCGAAGAGGTGGAGTCAGCTACAAATGCATAAGGACAAGAAAACTCCGTTCACAAAAGTCTTGCGAGAACAGAATTTCTTCGAACCGTTCGATGAACGTGTTCGACAACCAAATACTTCGTTCACCTCGTTTTTGCTTCTCTTTCAGCACTTGTCTGTCGAACTGCGTACGACGAACCGTTTGACCATGTAAAACCACCTTAAGGAGTATGACGTGCTGAAGTTTGGGGTTTAGAAGGAAATAATTTGGAGGAGGGCAATGGGGAGGAATCAAAGGATTAGGTCGAGGAGAAAAATGACAGAAAAGTACAATGGCTCTGGCTGTAATTTCACAACTTCACTCTCTTTACATTCACCATTCTGTTTTCAGTCTCACGTTTTTCACTGTCAATTATCCTCACATCAATTCAATCATAATCTTTCCTACTTCACTTCTGAGTCCTCGTTTATTCTTCGTCATTTCTCTTTCTATGTTCTTTTAGTTTTGTATATATTTGGATTATTATAGTGGGGTAATCTGGGCAGTCAAATTCGATTTTGAATATATTTTTAGTCTGATTGATAAGAAGTAAAAAAAGTTAAATATCTACTATTTGGGAGGTGGAAGGATATTATCAGACAGGTTTAATGCTATGTGTATTGGATTTCCTTAAGTTTGGTGTTTTTGATAAATTTTTCTTCAAACACATGTTCTTGGCGACACTGATGTCTTCGTAGTAAATTTATTATTTTCAAGCTGTTGATTTCATGAAGATTTGTACCCACTTTTGACGTGTTTTTTGTCTATATTTAAGTAAACTTTCTTCTTACCAATTCTCCTATTCACATACCTCTATACCATTACTCCTCAGTTCATTCTTGAACTTACTCTCTCTACTTCTAATCCTCAACACTTCGCCAAGACTTGCGAGTTTCACTTATAAACCTGTTTCACTCGCAATCTTTCTCACTATGCTCCCAATCATCCACACTTCACAAAGATTTGCATAAATTACCAGCAATTTTCCTCACTTCACTCCCAATTCTCCACTCTTCACTAAGAGTTGCATGTTTTACTACCAGTTTTTCTCACGTCACTCCAAATCCTTCACACTTCACCAGGACTTACATGTTTCACTATCAGTAGTTTTCACTTTACTCCCAATCCTCCACACTTCACTAGGACGTACATGTTTCGGTAACACTCTTCAGTTCTCGAAAACCCTTACATAAATTTCCATTATTCCTCCCATAATTACAAACCTTACTCTTTCACTTCTAAATCCTTCATACAGTATTACAAAGTTAAATAATCTAACTCATATTACATACCTCCTTGTGCTTTATCAGTTTTCCTCCAATACAAGGTGAAAAAATTGAACTTTGGTGGTAATGAAGGTTGACAGATAAGTAATATAAATATACAGGACTTTTATTTTGATTTGATTTAGAAATATATATAAATAAATCATATCAATTAGAGCATGACGTCTGAGGCGCAAGGAAGATGCAATTTCTCTCTCTCTCTCTCTCTCTCTCTCTCTCTCTCTCTCTCTCTCTCTCTCTCTCTCTCTCTCTCTCTCTCTCTCTATATATATATATATATATATATATATATATATATATATATATATATATATATATATATATATCTTTCAAACACACACATTCACACACACACTACCGATAGAATTCCTGAAATGTTTTGATGAATTCGAAACAATTAAAAACCGTTTTAAAAAAACAGCCGAATAAATGAAAATCCTGGAAATTAATCAAGTGAACGACCCCCAGATGGGACACACATAAATCGAACGGGTAAACTAAACTAAACAACAATGAAGGAAAGTATGTAAACTGTCATGTACATTCAGCGAGTCCTCCATTGGAGCTTCAATATTTCAAGTTGATATGGAATTATTTGGAAAAATTCCATTTTTGTTATAAAAGAAATCTGTGAACATTCCTATATTCCTGTTAGAGAATATAATCCTATTACCTGGAGGTCGTCCGCTGCGGGGTGTGGCGGAGCCGAGAGAGGGCTGTGAACTCAAAGGCAGGAAGCAATCGACTGAATTATATTATTGTGGAACACTCTCCTTATATAAAAAACCTCAAGGCAACAGGACATAACAAGTTCACAAGACAGACAATATTACAGAGGAAAAACCAGACATGAATTTTCATGTTCGTTTTAGTGCGAGGGAAGAGCGAAGATACAAGCATTATATATACAAAAGGAATCATGTACAATTGTGTGAAACACGGTTGGTACATGGCTCTCCCCCTAAAAATGACATACTGTACATGGTAAATAGGGCGCCCTGGTCTAGAGAGGCAAACTATAGGTGGGTCATCTGGCAGAAGATAAACAGGTTTTAGACGATCAATGGAGACCCAGTCTTCTTTGCCCCGAATGCTTAGGAGGAATGCTTTCGGACTGCGTCGGATCACAAGGAAAGGGCCCGTGTAAGGGGGCGTTAGTGGTGGCTTGCTGGTGTCGTTGCGCAGGAAGACGTGCGTTGCAGAGTGCAAGTCCGTTGGTATGTGATGCTTCGCTGGGGGCTTGTAAGTCTGGCGGCACGGAGTAAATTTTCCCACGACGTGACGTATGCGCTGGAGATCGTCGGAGGAGGTTGTAGAAGGAAAAAATTCGGCAGGGACGACCAACGGGTCGCCATACACCATTTCAGCTGCCGAGACGTCGAGGGCGTCTTTAGGAGTGGTCCTTAGTCCCAGGAGGACCCAGGGAAGCTAAGTAAACCAGTTGCAATCCTTGCAGTGGGACATCAAAGCTGCTTTGAGGGTGCAATGAAAACGTTCAACCATTCCATTGGCAGCAGGGTTGTAGGCCGTTGTCTGATGTAGGGTGATGCCCAGGATATTCACTAGTGACATCCACAATTGAGAGGTGAAAGTGGTTCCCCTGTCAGAAGTAATATGCTCAGGGATACCGAATCTTGAAATCCATCCAGAGAGTAAGGCAGATGTACATGAGGCGGACGTTGCAATTTCCATGGGAATGGCTTCGGGCCAACGAGTGGAGCAGTCAATGACGGTAAACAGGTAACGATGTCCTTGTGATGTGGGTAGGGGGCCTACAACGTCGACGTGAATGTGTGCGAAACGACGCTGAGGTTGAGGAAAGGTGCTCACTCCTGAATCCGTGTGTCGATGTACTTTGGAAGTTTGGCAAGAAGTACAGGCGCGGACCCAATCCTTAGCATCGTTAGAAATGCCATGCCAAATGAACTTTGCCTTCAGCAGCTGTGCAGTAGAACGGCACGAGGGATGTGAAAGGCCGTGAATGAAATCAAACACCTGTTGGCGCATGGGAGCAGGAATCCAAGGTCGCGGTCTACCAGTACTGACGTCACAGAGGAGGGTGGTGTTGGAGTCTTCAAGGGGAAAGTCCTCCCAATGGAGGAACGTGCAGGATGTCCTACAAGCTTGATACTCTGGATCCTGTCGTTGGGCTTCAGCTAGGGCGTTGTAATCCAATCCCAGTTGAACGGCAGCCAACGTGTTTCTTGACAGGGCATCGGCAACGGGATTCATTTTCCCAGGGACGTATTGGAGAGTGCAATTGTATTCAGCCACGGCGGAGAGATGTCGGCGTTGACGGGCGGACCAGGCGTCAGACTGTCGAGTGAAAGCGTGCACCAGAGGCATGTGGTCTGTGCGAATGACGAAGGGCGTACCTTCTAAGAAATGGCGAAAGTGACGGACAGTCAAGTGCACCGCCAGCAATTCTCGATCGAAGGTAGAATAACCCGATTCTGCCTTGGACAGTTTTCTGCTGAAGAAGGCCAATGGGCGGGGCGAGCCTTTGACCACCTGCTCGAGTACTGCACCAATAGCGACGTCGCTGGCATCGGTGGAGAGAAGGAGAGGGGCGTGTGGGATAGGAAAAGTGAGAGCCGCAGCAGTTGATAGGGCCTTCTTTGCATTGCAGAAGGGTGCTTCTTGAAGGGGACCCCACTTCAGGTCCTTCGGCTTGCCCATGAGGGAGGCGTAGAGGGGAGCAAGAGTGGCGGCAATGGCTGGCAAAAAAAGGTGATAATAGTTGATCATGCCCAAGAATTCCTGCAGAGCTTTGACGGTCGAGGGCACTGGGAAATTCTGAACGGCTGCCACCTTCTCAGGGAGGGGTTGGACTCCTTCAGGAGTGATGCGGTGCCCTAAGAACGACACTTCGTTGGCGCCAAAGGTACACTCGTCGTACCGGACTACAAGGCCGTTTTGTTGCAGGGGGTCGAGCACGATGCGCAGGTGACGGAGGTGTTCCTCTTTTGAGGAGGAGAACACAAGTATGTTGTCCACATAACATACACAGAAATGGAGGTCCCCTAAGATGCCATCCATGAGACGTTGAAACGTGGCCCCAGCATTACGAAGGTCAAAACAGGAGTAATTGAAGATTTATGTACCAAACGGAGTGGTGATGGCAGTCTTAGGGATGTCTTCTGGGTTCATTGGCACCTGATAATACCCCTTCAGGAGATCGAGCGTAGAGAAAACCTTTGCTTCGTGCAGGTAGTAGGTCGGCAATGTTTGGGAGGGGGTAGTGATCCGGTTCTGTTTGCATGTTCAGGCGCCTGTAATCGCCGCACGGACGGAGGGAGCCGTCTTTCTTCAGAACGATGTGTGAGGGTGACGACCATGGGCTGGAGGCCTTTTGGCAAAGGCCCATTTCCTCCATTTCGGCAAACGTCTGTTTGGCGGCTGCCAATCGTTCCGCTGCCAGACGTCTGAATTTTGCGAAGACTGGGGGTCCCGTCGTCTTGATATGGTGATAAATACCGTGCTTGGCAGGAACCGTGGGCGTTTGGCGAAGTTCTGGACGGAAAACGTCCGGGTACGACGTGAGGAGGTGGGCGTAGGTATCCGTGGGTGCGCTAATGTGGAGAGCGAGGTTAGAGGGGGCAGGTTGAAGAGGTGTCGACAAGTACGAGTCTGCGTTGACCAATCGTCGGTGGGTGACATCGACCAGAAGGTGGAAATGAGAGAGGAAATCCGCACCGAGGATTGGCATGGTG
>NC_090741.1:82605622-82613122 GCF_036898095.1 Palaemon carinicauda | reverse complement strand
CTCAGAGCAGTGACACTTTGATGGACCTGTAATGGACTGCGAATGAAGACATAAAAGGATTCTGCTTCTGCTTCAGTGACAACTCTTCGTTGCAGAATTAGAAATGCCCCCCCCCCTCTCTCTCTCTCTCTCTCTCTCTCTCCTCTCTCTCTATCTCTCTCTCTCTCTCTCTCTCTCTCTCTCTCTCATCTCTCTCTCTCTCTCTCTCCTCTCTCTCTCTCTCTCTCTATCTTTGCGATTGGTATTTGTAATGATAATCCTGTGAATAATACTATATATATATATATATAATATATATATATATATATATATATATATATATATATATATATATATATATATATATATATATATATATATATATATATATATATATGTAATAGTTAGAATAGTAATATTACATGTTTAAAACAAATGACGTAATATGTCATGTTGGTTGGAAGAGCTAACCGTGAGAATTTGCTGTAGTCATTCAAATTGTAAGCAGGATGTATACTGCTAAGTTGCCATTCTTTCTTAATGTCAACACATTGTCTCTTCGTGTGAAAGTTTTGTGACGTCACCGGATGCAGGTGTCTTCCGATTCCGTCACTTAGCTAAATTAAAGCAAGTATACGATATTGGGATATCGGTAATTTGTTCAGTTCATATCTAAACTTCACCAGAATTGGTCATGTGGACCAACACAGCTTCCTCCAGTGATGGAGATGTTTAACTCTGTTGTTTTATAGAATAAAACATAAAAACCATTAAGATGTATTCAGTAAACCATTTAAATACATCTGAAACAACTCATACTCAAATGTGTGCTTAAGACAGTTGCACACCAATAAATGGTGGCAGCGGTTAAACTCTAAGACAGCGATTAAACTCTAAGAATTAGAGAAATATCTTCAAGACTTCAAAATAAATAGCTGTAAAACCAGAGAATGATCTTCAAGACTTCAAAATAAAAGCTGTAAAACCTGATAAAGATCTTCAAGAACTCAACATTATCTACAAGAATCTACAATTTTGACTAAGTCCAACGGAAATGCTAACACCAACATATGTTAGTATACAAAATTGAATCTTCAATCAACATCCTAGGAACCCAAGGACTGGCGTTCAACAATTGCAAAACATATCCAGGAAGAACTACATTCAACAAGAAACTAGAACGAGACATCGCTAACAAACATCAAGAGAGAGAGAGAGAGAGAGAGACGGACGAGTCGACTTCATATAAAGCTAAGTACAGAGATTTTTTATTCATTTCAGTTTGGGCAGTGAAGTGTAGTTATCACAAGTCGTTAGTCAATTATTACTGGGGTGAGTGAATTCCTAAACTTTGTTATAAGAAACTCCGAATTCTCATTTAGAATTTTTCTTTCTTTGTGCTAGTTCCTTTTTCTTTCATAAACTCTTGGGGGGAAATGTATTGGGATTAGTAACATTGTTGGGGGAATTTTATTATACATATGCGTTTACGCAGTGGGCGTCTGTACTCATATAGATATTTTGATAGGATTGAAAGGGGTCAAAGAGATAGAAAAAAAAAAAATACAGCAGTCATGGCTCCTCCTGTCAGCCCTACCCCTGGACCTAGTGGTGTAGGCCAGGCTAATCCTCCTCCAATTGTGACGCTTGTAAATGCCAGGTCAGCAATCCTTCCTTTTCAAGGCCGTGTCAACGGGTTCTTGCCACAAAATGTGGAGTCATGGATTTCATCCGTTGATGCCCATTTAAATGCCAAACAAATCGTAGATCCTTTTGTACAATTACAAGAAGCTAAAAGTTTTATAGATTTTTCTAAGGGGGATGCGAGTGCGTATTTAAGAGGTGTTTCATTTCAGGAAGCAGTTACTTGGGATGATTTCAAAGTTAGGTTACGCGCGATCTATGGGGGTGAGGAAGCTTTGGATGTAGTGTTAACGTTACGAAATACACTTAATCAAGCCACTATGAATCGGCTTAATGTTGTTGAGAGAGCAGCTCTCATAGCTGATAGGCTTAACGAATATCAGGACATTTTAGGTAATTCCACTTGGGTTACTAACGATAATATCTCCGTGAAAGATTTTTTACGATTAATGTATTTAACTTGCATGACACTTATGTTGCCTGAAGCTTTAGTGCGGTGCTTTGATAAGAAGTTAATGCCTGCAAGTACGGAATTGGATGTCTATAAACAGATAAAGAAACACATGTCCAAGTGTCCAGATCTCGATCCCGTGTTAACTCAAGTTTTTGCTAAGAATGAAACAAAACCACAAACAGTGAACGTAATTAACAATCCAGTAGCGGGAGTGACATGTTACAACTGCAAACGTCAAGGTCACATAAGCGCAGACTGTAGGACGAAATTTTGTTCAGTTCACAACACAGGATCACATTCTTATAGTCAATGTTACGCGCGTAAGACACAACAATATCCTAGAAATACACAGTCAATTCCACAGTCAGTTCCATATGGAAATAAAAAGAAAAATCCTCATTTTAACAATAAGAAGAAACAACAAAATGTCAATGCAGTTCAGAGTCCAAAACAAACAAACACTTCTTCAAATATCGCTGAGCCTGGGCCGTCAAACCAGACCTCGCAAAGTCAGCCTAATTTTCAGAATGTGCAGAGCAAAGCAAATACCACATAGTTAACTCTAGAGGGGAAGAGAGTGATGTTGGGTCAAGGTCATTTATGTCAACATCAATAGTATTGAATAATCAATTTAATGTTTTATCAGATAATTGTGAGACAATAGATTTTCCTATGAAACACACGGCCGAATTAAGTAAAACAGTGCATGCTCCCGTAGATTTGCAACGAATTCATACAATAATAAGCCAAAATGAGTTACGGCCAACCTTATATGCTGTAAATTTAGAACACAAATCCTTTACGTTATTTTTTGACTCTGGTAGTCCACGTAATATTATGGATTTGAAGACGCATCATTTGTTGTTTTCGAACTTTCCGATTGAAAAATCAGGAATCAGACTTTCAGGTATAGGAAATAATGAATTGAACGTCATAGGCATAACTCATATTCAGTTCAGAGTCGGTAATCGCACGTTTGCCGATACATTTGTTGTTGTGAAAAACATTAATATGTATCCAGCTGTAATTATAGGATACCCATCTATGGGAAATCAAAACATTATCTTAGCTCCTGCAAAGCACGGCGTGTATATCAAAGGGAAATTCTATAAGTCTTCTAATACTTTAAAGTCAGTTTTGGATAAAAAGGAGACGACAAATGTAACCGTAACGTACGTTGAAGAACCAATAACTTGTCTCACTAATAAAGAAATAATATACGCGACCCAGCAGAATTCTCGTTCACCCCGTAATATCATCTTGCACGCAATATATCGAACCAAACATACCTTCGAATTTAATAGTGCAAATAAAGAAAACACTACCGGGATCTGAAATATTAATCCTTTCCGATACTTTGAAAACCAACGGATTGTCTGTCACACAAGCTATTTATACAGTAGGCTCACATCAGCAATGTAATATCGAAGTCTGTAATCATTTAAATAACACTTTAGTAATTCACAAAAATCAACATATCTTGGATGTAGAAGTTTATAAACATCGTATTCTTACCGTTGCTGAAATCAATCACTCTCAATCAGTTGCGGATGAATCCCTTTTACGATCTATTAAAAATAAAATCAGTAAGGACATTCAAGACGAAGAAATTCAGCAGAAAATTTTTGAACTTTTAAATAAATATACAGATGTCTTTTCCACTACGGATGGATCCTTAGGAAAAACAGATGTGATCGAGCATCAAATAAGGTTAAAAGACAAACAGAAAATTATATATGTACCCTCGTACAGACTCCCTATGAAATTCCAGAATGAAATAAATGATGAAGTAGGTAAAATGTTAGAGGAAGGAGTCATTAGAAAATCAAATAGCCCTTATAATTTTCCTTTAATAGTTGTACCGAAAAAAGATCGAACATGGCGTATCTGCGTCGACTTTCGTCGTCTAAACGAGGAAACGATCCCTGATCGATTCCCAGTGCCATGTACTGACGATATTTTGTCTTTGTTAGGTCAGAATAAATATTTTACCAGTTTGGACTTACTTAAAGGCTTTCACCAGATATCATTAGAAGAAGATAGTATCCCATACACAGCCTTCAGCACAGCCAGGGGACATTATGAATTTTTACGGATGCCTTTTGGTTTACGTTGTGCTCCTATAACATTTACAAGAATGCTTAACATAGTGTTTGGAGACTTGTTAGGGGATATATTGCATGCCTATATGGATGATCTTGTAATCTTTTCCAACACCTTAGAAGAACATCTACGTAAGCTAGAACTAGTACTACAGAGATTAAGACAACATAACTTAAGGGTAAAGATTAGTAAGTGTGAATTTTTCATAACAGAATTAATATATTTGGGTTTCATGGTGTCAAGCCAAGGTCTTAAAGTAGTCCATGATAAGGTGTCGGCTATACGTAATTTTCCCATACCTACTAATGTCAAGGGAATACAACAATTTCTGGGTTGTAGTGGATATTACAGGCGTTTTATACGCAACTATTCAATAATAGCCGCTCCTTTAACTGATCTTACGAAGAAGGGCGTAGATTTCATATGGTCTGAGCAACATCAACAGGCGTTTAATACTTTGAAAGATGAACTGTGTAGTTCTCCTATCTTAAAATTTCCTGACTTCGGTAAGGAATTCTTCATTGCAACAGACGCCTCAGACTTAGGAGTAGGAGGGGTATTGCTTCAGCAATATGATAAACAGTTTTTCCCGATAGCTTTCTATTCTCGAAAATTGAGAACTTCCGAAAGTAAGTATGCAGTAATAGACAAGGAAGGACTAGCTATTGTTAATTCGCTAGTGCATTTTAAGTTCATAATTTAAGGTTATCCCGTTAAGGTTCTTACTGACCATAAACCACTAACAGAGTTCTTTAAAGGCTTCAATCACAGCCCTAAACGAACTCGGTGGCATTTAATCATTCAAGATTTTGGCGCAAGAATCGGGTATTTACCTGGGAAAGCAAATATCATTGCGGATGCATTATCACGCAACCCCGTGTCATCTTGTACGGAGTCTTTAGCTGAATTAATAGATATATCAACATCCATGCCTATTGTAAAAACAATATCTGAACAAGAAGATTTAGGCTGGAGTGCTGAATTGTTACAGACTGAGCAAAGAAAAGATCAGAAAATAGAAACAATTATAAATGCTTTGAAAGGCAATCATAAAGAAAAGGAATATATAAAGTATAAGCAGCAGAATTATGTAATCAAAGATAATATTCTGTGTAGGACTGTGACAAGGAAAACCCGCAATACACCACATGTAACTAACGACCAGGTAGTAGTACCAATCTCACTTATTTCCACTGTCCTGAAATGGTTGCATTCAAATCCATTACATGGACACCCTGGGTTCTCATTAATGTCACAGAAAGCCAAATCATTGTTTTATTGGCATACAATGCTTACAGATATAAAAAGACACATAGCTAATTGTCGCACATGTCAGGAAAACAAAGGGCATACGAAAACACCTGTCAGCCTAGGAGCTTATCCTGTTCCCAATCAACCCTTTGAAAGAATACATTTAGATTTGTTAACAGGATTTTACGAGTCAGACAGAGGAAATAAGCACCTCTTAGTAATTATAGATGCTTTAACTCGATATACAGAACTAATAGCGCTTAAAACTAAAACTGCGATTGAATGCGCTAGGAAGTTTTACGAGTGTTACATTTGTAAACATGGAATTCCACACATGATAATCTTAGACTCGGGTGGTGAATTTAATAATCACTTTCTTACCTCATTGTGTGAATTCCTCAAAATAAAGAAGATCAATACCATGATATATCACCCAGAGTCTAATGGGCTAGTGGAAAGAGCAAATAGGAAGATATTAAATATATTGAGGGTAACACTAGGGGGATCAGACCCCAACTGGGATATTGCAATACCGGCGGCACTGAGTACTCTGAATCATTCATATCATATATCAATTAAAATGTCACCGCATGAAGCATTGTATGGTACCCCAGTTAGAACACCTTTCCATGTATTAACGCCTACAACTAATCTATCAAATCCTTTAAAAGAATGTATAAATGCAAGTATAAGTCGATATGATATCCTTCGAAAGAATTTAGAAGAATCACAAATCATAATGAAAAGGAATCATGATAAAATAGCGAAACCAACTAAAACATATACCGTGGGTGATAACATCTATATTCAAATCAATGTCAGAAAAGGGCTCAACTATAAACTAACACCTAAGTTTGAAGGCCCATTTAACATTTTGGAAACATTAACGGCCAATAGGTTTAGAATTCAAAACGTAGCCCAACCCACGGATGAGAGAATAGTACCATTGTCTCACATAAGAAATTAAAAAGAAAAGAGAGGAAAAGAAGTGAGGAAAAATTTTATTTTGTGACTAAAAGTTTTCTTTTTAATACAGGAGTAATTACATATATTTTTTCTCGTTACAGGTTTCCAAGATGAATTTTTTGTTGTTGGGAGTGATATTGTTCGCTCAGACATTTTTTTCGTATGGGATGAGTTCTAAGACTAAGAATATATATTTTAAATATGGCAATATAGTTGAAAGACAAGAAGACATTTTTATTACGTCAACCAACGTAATTGTCGAAGTGCATATGCAAGCAATTTTTCTTCAGGAGAATGATGTCACTAGCTTAAGAACCGCCATTTCAAGGTTTTCTGCATCATTGGATGAGTTGCATAGGAGACATTTTCATTTGACTACTAAGAGTTTGCTTGGATCAACATTAAAAGTTGCAGAGATGCTATCTGATGACTTGAAAAATAAGACTGGAGAGACAGGATCTTTGGCTTATGACCTTTTGATGTGGACTGTAGGACACGAACAAAAAGAAAGACGGAATCCGTTCATTTATGCTGCATTAAGCATCTTTGGGTCTGTTGCAAGTTTAGGTTTAGGACTTTCCAATCGTCTTAAAATTAGTAATCAAAATAAGAAAATTGAGTTCTTGACTCATAAAGATGAATTGATTATGTCAGAACTAAGGGATCAGTTAGCTTCAATCAATAAAATTATGGATTTGTTAAATGAACATTCAGATAATATCGTTCAAATTATGGAAGTACAAGATTTGTTAGCAACATTAACGTATTATGATTCAAAGATAAATCACATACATAACAGAATTGCACATTTCATTGAGAAATCTAAGGATTATGTAGAAGCTATCACGTTAGCAACTAAAGGTGTATTGTCGCCCCATTTGTTGCCTATACGTTACTTAAAATTAGTTCTGGAGAACGGAAGGGATAAACTAGGCTATGTTCCTTTGTTAGACGAACATAGGTTAGAATTTTATTACAGCGTAATTACAGTAAACGTAGATAATGACAAGATTAGGATTACAATTCCCTTTGATTCTTCTGATGCCTGGCAATCTTACAGGATATCACCATTTCCGACTTTCATGACGAATCACTCAAGTCCA
>NC_090741.1:82590622-82600622 GCF_036898095.1 Palaemon carinicauda | reverse complement strand
AATATATTCTGTGACCAAAGAAATAACTTAATTCATAGATTATATGTTGAAATGATTTACGATTGTTGCTTAACGCAAAGGCCTAAAGTTTCTTTTTTTTAATTGTCTATTTTGTTGTACTTGATAATATGTCCAGTGACTAGAATAATGATTTTTAGATTTAGAAGATTCTTTTCTTTAATAATGTCTGATGAAGACATTCAGCAGTATTTTAATCTATTTTAGTGTTTCCCTGTTATGTTACATATATTTCTGAGTCAAATGTAAATTAACGCAGCTCTATAATGAGTAGCTGGAGATGATGGCTGTTTTATGAATTTTCTTTTAAACACTGTAGCGAGACTTCTTTTTATGATATAAGTATTTGAGACAGTGTTACGTAACTCCCTAAATAATCGCAATTGGAGTATGACTACTTTAAAAGAGACACTTTAAAAGCATCACGATTGCTTACTGTCGTCTTTTGTAGACTAAAATTGGAAAAACTTTTTTTATTTCATCTTGAACTGTCAAATTATCATACGTGTTTCTTATTTTTCTTCTCTAAGTTTTTCTTTTTCGTTTTTTTTTCTTTCGTTTTTTTTTTCTTTTTCCAATTGATAAATAAACTGTTTTAAGGATCTCTGTTTTAATCGTAGCAATTAGGTAATCTCTATCATTGACTTCACCTTCCTTTTCATTACTTGATGATATACCAGGTGATTTGTTTGCCTCCACTATACCTGATTTCAATTAAGCAGGACTATGTTCCATGAGGGAGAGAGAAAAACAATAGAACCATAGACATGGAAAAAATATGTAGAGAGAGAGAGAGAGAGAGAGAGAGGAGAGAGAGAGAGAGAGAGAGAGAGAGAGAGAGAGAGAGAGAGAGAGAGAGAGAGAGAGAGAGAATGTCAAAGCTTCTGGGTAGTAAGCGGGGTAGAAGTTGGACCACGTTTTATACAACTTTCAACCTGAAATCAAGTAAATTCTCGCCTTCTTCGGTTGATACAAATTTCAGTGTGAACTTGGTTGAATTCTCCTCACACTTAAGCTTAAATGAATTATTCATAATGAAGTGAAATATTCTCTTGAACTTCAGATGAAAAGGAATCTTTAGAGTGATATGAAATCGACTCCCTTTGACCTGAAATGAATACTGCTTTATTAAGAAGAGACACGAACCGTCTCCCCCTCCTTAGAGGTTACAGAAATGGATTCAAAGATCGTTTTCCTCAGAGGAAACAAAGAGAGAAATCCATTTTAGTTTCTCGCAACGATTTTAATCTTCTGGGATTGGAAGGTCAAATAGTTCATGTGTTGTTTTGGTCAGGAATACATCCGTATTAGAGAAGTTTGGGAATTGCATTTGATTTTGCTAATTGTTATAGGATTCAGAGAGTTCTCTTTCTCCATCTCGTTTGACATGTCGCGGCTTAAGCTGGGTTTACACGATCGAACGGTTCGTCGAACCGGTTGTCGAACCTGCTTGTAGAACGGTTCGAAAAGGTGGAGTCAGACACAAATGCATATTGTTTGTGGAAAAGCCCTGCCCAAAAAAGTCAGGCGAGAAAACACTTTCTTCGTACGCTCGTAATGTATTTAATTATGACTTGTATGCATATATATATATATATATATATATATATATATATATATATATATATATATATATATATATATATATATATATATATATATATATATATAATATTTATATATATATATATATATATATACACACACAGTATACACACGATTTTATTGTATTTGCCTTACCACTCTTCCCTTTAGGTGTGTGGTTTCATAAATTGTTTGACATTTGGAATGGTGTTTATTTTATAAGTTGACGACCTCCCATTTCATTTATTTTGAATAGTAGGCTGCTGTCTCTCTCTCTCTCTCTCTCTCTCTCTCTCTCTCTCTCTCTCTCTCTCTCTCTCTCTCTCTCTCTCTCTCTCTCTCTCAAGAAGTGGGAAGCAAAAGAGAATAATTTTTTTTAAACATGTCTTTACACTTACTTGCCAACTTATTCATCTCTCTCTCTCTCTCTCTCTCTCTCTCTCTCTCTCTCTCTCTCTCTCTCTCTCTCTCTCCTCTCTCTCTCTCTCTTTGGGAAGAAAAAGAGGATAACTTGATTTAAAAAATGTCTTTACACTAAGTTGCCAACTGATTCATCTCTCTCTCTCTCTCTCCTCCTCTCTCTCTCTCTCTCTCCTCTCTCTCTCTCTCTCTCTCTCTCCTAATAATCTATCTAAGACTTAATGAACCTAATTATTTATTCGAATCAGTATTTCTTTGCACACCTTTTAGTATTCGTTAACAGAGGTTTTTATACATTTGCCTTAACTGATTGGATATTCAGGACTCAGTCTATTCTTCTAGTTTATTTATTACTCTTTTAACAACGCGAGTAAAATCACCCCCATTCCTATACGCGATAAACTCAGGTACACTTCTTCCAGCCTCAGTGGGTGCATAATACTAATAGCAACTATAGTGGTTATAAATCCTGCATCCTGACTGATTCAATTATTACATGCAGAACCTCAGTGAACGTCCTGCTATTCGTTATAGGATTCTCTCAATGGGTTTCATGAATTGCTCCTGTCAAG
Source organism: Palaemon carinicauda (assembly GCF_036898095.1). Taxonomy (NCBI): domain Eukaryota; kingdom Metazoa; phylum Arthropoda; class Malacostraca; order Decapoda; family Palaemonidae; genus Palaemon; species Palaemon carinicauda. The sequence continues at coordinate 82,598,028 of NC_090741.1, read as the reverse complement.
GACGGTGCCATTAAACGAATGAACAGGACTGATGCCATTGGGTGGTTGGGTCGGTTTGTGAGGACAGGAGTTTCATTTATATGGTTATTTTTTCTATTATTATTATTATTATTGATTGCATGCTTCAATACATGCTTCTTATAGATTTTTAAATATTTCTGTTTTTTATATTGTCTATTAATGGCGAATGAACTGAATTTGTGAAGTGATATAAATAGTTATTCAATAAAATGATAAAAATGGTGTTAATGATTATATAGGACTGATGGTAATTTTTTTTTTTATTATTGTTATCATAACTTTTTATTGATCGTTATTACTAAAACGGTCTTATAATAATTTGGGAGGAGTCTTGATAACTCATCATCTTGTATACCAAAAATTTTCTAGAATTTGAAGGGCCAAATATGGAAAGCAAATTATTAGTTTTAATAAACATCGCCTAAAACAAGGTTGCCCTTGATGGACCATTACCATTCAAAGCAATGTTTTAAATAATATATAAGTTAAATGAAAAATTCATAGGGTCACTTCATGGTATATAATAAAAAAAGGGAAAATTTCGGAAATATTCTCATTCACTCAAAAACGCTTTCAGAATTGCAAATTGAAATGTAATTTCATTACTTTGTATTGTGTTATTTGATTCATTTTCTTTTGCAGTGTAGGAGTCCGTTGTCAATTGAATCAATCAGACTTTTCCTTTCATGATCCATCCCGTTCCCTATCAATCGTCACGGTTGAAATCACTTCCTTTCGCCTTTTTTTTCTATATTTTAGATTATGAATTTCATAAAAAATAGGAAACACCAACCTATGATATAATAGTTTACTTACTACTTTGAAGAATTTTAGTCAAAGTTATGGCTACATTATCTGATAATTGAGAGAGAGAGAGAGAGAGAGAGAGAGAGAGAGAGAGAGAGGAGAGAGAGAGAGAGAGAGAGAGAGAGAGAGAGAGAGAGTCAATAAATATGAAGTTATAAGACGAAAAAAAAAAAACACGGAGAGATGCCGAGTATACATTTTTTTGCAAAATTAAAATATTCAAAATTAGTTGGTTGCCTGCACTCCTTAGGGATAGCGAAACAAGGTTCAGAGGTCAAAATATCAAATTGGGAGACACAGGAGAAAGGTCACTGCACTCCCGTATGATATATTAACGTAAATCGATATGAACAGACCCAAGCCCCAGTTCACCCAAGACAGGATCAAGGAAGACCAGGCAATGGCTGTTGATGATTCAACAGGACAGCAAAATAGATTCTACCTTTAAAATCTATCGTTTCTTGTGCATAGTTTGAATTTAGGACTCAAAGAATCACAATTTTTCGTATTTTCTTTTGTATCTTTTGGAATTTATATTCTGCCTCTTAAGAAAAAAAAAAGTCCTTTTATAGCCATTCACTGAAATCCTTGAGTTATCGGTAAATGGTCCTTTTATTGTTTCCATAGCGATTTTTCGTGGGTCCCTTAACCTGTAATTGCTGTCTACTTGTTCTTATTTTCTTTCCTCATCAAAGGTATAATTGACCTAAAGCCTTTTGGTCCCTCATCGAAATCCCTTGCATGTTTATGTTATTCCCTAGAAACGTTTTGATATAATTTGAAAAACGTACTTTGTAGAAACTCTTAACAAAAGCAGTTTGTCATCCTGAAAAATGGCTTCTCATATACTTGATGATTTTTCCCTAAATCAGATATTATGAAAAAAACTCTTATATTATAAAAAAGAGTAGAACGTTTCTTGTATCGCTTTATAGTCTTATTCAAAATATTTTCAAAATTCACTTCCACTACGTTGTAAACAGTCTTTTGATTTTATTAATTAGGCATTCATAGTCTGTTCCAGAAGACGTTTATTTCTTTATTTATAAATGAAAAAAAAATAAAAAAGTTAGTTTTTTCGCACCTGAGAGGCAATTTATGGTCTTACACTATTGCCCTTCATAGCGTTTTACCGAAATCATTAGTCTTTCGCATCCCTTAAGATGAGGGTAGCGTGATAGAGAAGACCAAAAAGAAAAAAAAAGATGGAACATTTTTGGTAATCTGCCCAAATTCTCCCTCTCTCTCTCTTTTTTTTTTGCTGGCATTATTATGACCCATTTTTGTTCAGGCTGAGTCAGTTAAAATCAGTTATAATTATCCGCGTACTGTAAAACGCATTCTCTGAAACTATACTGATTAAGCTCCTCGGAAATGTAATGGCTAAACCTAAGAGGGAAACAAAGACAGAAAATATATGGAAATGTTTGGATTTCCTGATGTATTTAAGGAATGGAATTGGTTAAATGTTATGGAGAAAATTTTTTTTTCGGAACTTTACACAAAATGGAAAAACATTGAAACTGAAGCGATTATTATTTAGATTTTTGTAAGGAATAACTAGAGGGCTAAAAACAATAACATTGAGATGACAATGTTATCCGGAAATATTTCGGAAAGGAAAAAGAAAAAGAAAATGAAAGCTTTAAGCTGAGATGTTTAAGGGAATTTCCTTGATCTGAAAAAGATGCAATTCATGATGAATCGTTTGCCATGAACTAGAACCCTCAACAAATATGAATGTGAAAAGCGACGCTGTTGGTTTTCCATTAGGTTTTGACGTTTAGCTATCAAAATTATTAGAAGGAAGGGATACTGTCAATATTATTGGAAGGAAGCGATGGAGTCAAAATTGTTGGAAGGAAGTGATAATGTCGAAATTATCGGAAGGAAGCGATATTGTAGAAATTATTGAAAGGAAGTTATGTTGTCAAAATTATTGGAATGAAGTGATCCTGTTAAAATTATAGGAAAGAAGCGATGCTGTCAAAATTATTGGAAGAAAGTCATGTCAAAATTATTGGAAGGAAACAATGCTGTCAAAATTATTGGAAGGAGGCGATAGTGTCAAAATCATTCGAAGGAAGCCATACTGGCAAAATTATTGGAAGGAAGTGATACTGTCAAATTATTGGAAGCAAGCAATGCTGTAAAAATCATTGGAAGGAAACGATACTGTCAAAATTATCGGAAGCAAGCAATGATGTAAAAATTATTGGAAGGAAGCGATACTGTCAAAATTATTGGAAGGAAGCAATGATGTAAAAATTATTGGAAGGAAGCGATACTGTCGAAATTATTGGAAGGAAGCAATGCTGTAAAAATTATTGGAAGGAAGCGATACTGTCAAAATTATTCGAAGGAAGCAATGCTGTAAAAATCATTGGAAGGAAGTGATACTGTCAAAATTATTGGAAGGAAGAAATGATGTAAAAATTATTGAAAGGAAGCGATACTGTAAAAATTATTGGAAGGAAGCAATGCTGTAAAACTTATTGGAAGGAAGCAATGCTGTCGAAATTTTTGGAAGCAAGTGATACTGTAAAAATTATTGGAAGAAAGCAATGCTGTCGAAGTTTATGGAGGGAAGCAATGTTATTAAAATTATTGGAAGGAAGTGATACTGTCAAAATTATTGGAAGAAACTGATAGTGTCAAAATAATTGGAAAGAAGCGTTGTTGTCAAAATTATTGGAAGGAAGTGTTACTGTCAAAATTATTGGAAGAAAGAGATGTCAAAATAATTGGAAGAAGCAATGTTGTCATGATTATTGGAAGGAAGCATTATTATCAAAATTATTGGAAGGAAGCAATGTTGTCAAAATTATTGTAAGGAAGCTATACGGTCAAAATATTTTGAGGTAAGCAATACTGTTAAAATTATTGAAAGGAAACGATACTGCCAAAATTATTGGTAGGAAGCAATGCTGGTAAAATTTTTGGAAGGAAGCGATACTGTCAAAATTATTGGTAGGAAGTGATACTGTCAAAATTAGTGTAAGGAAGTGATGTCAAAATCATTTAAGGGAAACGATGTCAAAATTATAGGAAGGAACCAATGTTGTCAAAATTATTGGAAGGAAGCGATGTTAAAATTACTGTAAGGAGGGGATGTCAAAATTATTAGAAGGAAGCAATGTTAGCAAAATTATTGGAAGGAAGCTATACTGTCAAAGTTATTGGAAGAAATCGATGCTGTCAAAATTATTGTGAGGTAGTAATGCTGTTAAAATTATTGGATGGAAGAGATGTTTTTGAAATCATTGGAAGGAAGTTATACTGTCGAAATTATTGTTGGGAATTGATGCTATCAAAATTAATGGATGGTAGGGATGCTGTCAAGATTATTGGAAGGAAGCAATGCTGTCAAAATTATTGCAAGGAAGTAATGCTGTCAAAATTATTGCAAGGAAGCGATACTGACAAAATTATTGGAAGGTAGTGATGATGTCAAAATTATTAGAAAGAAGAGATGTAGAAATTATTGGAAGGAAGCAATACTCTCAGAATTATTGGAAGGAATTGATGCTCTAAAAATGATTGAAAAGTAGCGATACTGTCTAAATTATTGGAAGACAGCGATGTTGTCGAAATTATTAGAAGGAAGCAATGCTCCCAAAATCATTTGAAGGAATCGATGCTCCCAAAATTACTGGAAAGAAAGTAATGCTCCCAAAATTATTGGATGGAAGCGAGGCTCCTAAAATTATTTGAAGGAAATAAACCTGTAAAAATTATTTCCTATATGAAAGAAAATAGCCATTTTTTTTAGAATTGAAATGATTACCCGATTTTATATTCCACAGTGAGAAATATATTTACATAGGTATATAAGTAAGGCATTCACAGGGTGCAGAGGAACGGTACAGATAACAGAAAAATATTCCAAAAGGAAGAGCGGTATGACAATTGAAGGAAAATCTAGAGACAAGGTAATGAGAAAAGTATAAGCCAAAGATTGGATTTGGGGCAATTTGGTAATTAGGAGTCATCAAGGATAAGGATGAAAATATCTTGCATAGGGCTGAAGATATTAAGAAGAGGTGGCGATAATTTTTTGAACAATCATTCAATAGTGTAAATGAGAGAGAGGAGCTGAGAGAAGCACATATGGTGGAAGGGCCAGTGATGGATATATGGAATATAGAAGTGAAGCGGAAGGTGAGTAAAATAAAAAATGGTAAAGATCCAGGTCCACCAGTTTCAAATTGAAGTGGTCAAGATACTAGCTACAAGGGGAGAAGAATGGATGATTGAATTATTAACAGTAATATGGGAAGAGGGAATAATGCCTAAAGACTGGGAGGAGACTAATAGTATCTATACGTAAGCAGAAAGTTGATATCATGCAATGTGTTAACTACGGGGGACTTAAACTAACAGTTCATTGTTTGAAAGTTTTTGATAGGGTATTAGAGAGATTGTAAAGATTGGGAAACATCAATATGGATCCTTGAGGTGGGATAGGGACTATGGTCGCCATGTTTATAGTAGGCAACTGCAAGAAAAGGGGCTAGGGGAACCAGAAGTTCTCCCGTGCTTTTGTAGATCTAGAGAAGGCTTATGACAGAATGCCAAGAAAAAAAATTTCAGGTTGCTTGAGGATATAGAAGTCCCAGAGAAGTTGGTTAGAAGGTTTGAGATGATGTACAAAAGAAAAAGGACAAAAGTGATAACAGCAGTTGGAAAAACAGAAACCTTTTGAAGTTGGTGTTGGATTGCACCAAGGTTCATCATTAAGACCTTTATTTATTTGTACTGATCATGGATTTGTTGAGTGAAGAAGAAATCAGAAATGTGATTGCTGGTGATAATGATGAAGATTTACAATGATGTGGCTAGAGGGCAAATGCAGATAAGACTTAAGTTTTGTTGAGTAGCATGGAAAGGCAAGGACAGGATAGCCTTACATGTAATTAGAGGCTCTGTTTTAAAACAGGGATCTACTATAAGTCAGGAGGGTGAATGTGAGGCTGAAGTCAAGAATAGGATAAAAGCAGGCTTGCAGCCTGAGGGAAGTAAAGGGAGCTAAGGTGTGGTATGTGATAAAGATCTATAGCTCAGTGATAAGACCAGTGTTCATGTATGAATAGGAAACAGAGACGAGAATGCTGAGGTGGATTATGGGAATATTGCGTGTGGAAAGATTGGAAAATTAAGAAATAATTTGAATGACAGGACTAGTAAATATTAAAGAAGTGATAAGTATCACGATTGAAATGGGATCGGAACGAGTTAAGTATGGATAGTAAAAAAATAATGAGGAGTGCTTGGGATAAACCTGTTAGAAGGGAAGATCGAGAAAGAGAAAGAGATTAGAAGGCGATATAAGATGAAGGATAATCTGGAGAGAAGAGGTTTCGTGGAAGAAGATGCCTTTGATAGAAGGCATTGGATAGGGCTCATCAGGCAAATGACTCCTTAGTGTCAAGTATAACCGTGGGATATTATTTATGTATTGTAGAATTTAGAGTGTACTCAGGCAAAAATCAACACGTGCATACGAGCATAAAGATTTCGTGTGTTTGTGTATATTAATAATGTAGATTTAGTGAAAGATCTATTATGGAATTTGTTTCGTTTACCTAACTGCTAATATCATGTGAAATGTTTCAATTTATTATTTCTCACTTTGAAAGATTGAAGTTAGAGAACAAGAGTCGGCAAGAAAAAACAATAGTATAAATTTTGACCTGAATTTGCAGCTCCACGGTTTTGATTCATTTTAAGTTATAAAGGTCTCTCATGAATGGCAGAAGCAAGGGTCAGTGACCATGCCCTAGGACTGACCTTGAATACACATGATCGGCACCCTAGCTGGAATCAGGGTACCCGAGGCAATGGCTGCTGATAACTTAGCATGTAGAGTTATACCTCACAAGGATGGTGAGGTTACAGACACTACAAGAAACTATCGAGCTTGAGTGGGCCTTGAACCCTAGTAGAGTAGATCGCCAGGCAGATACGTTTCCAAGAGGCTTTCATGTTAGAATAACATTTCATTCCCAGCATCATGAATTTTTATTTGATCTTTCCCATTTCTTTACATTTTTATTTTACATATTTTCCTATTCCTTCTGATTATTTTTAAAGATGAAAACCAATGGACTTTAATAAGAATTAAGACGAAGACGTATCCGTGTGTGAGTCTGTGTTTACTTTTTTTTTATGAGAACAGTTTATCTAGATGTTAACATTTGTTTTGTCGTCAAAAGTCTTTAAGTCGGACGTAGGTCTTTGAACATTCACGCTTCAGTTTGCATTATAAACCAGAATTTTTTACTTTTCCCAAAAAAAGCAATTTAGTTTTAGTCCAAAACCTTATTGGCTTTCCTCAAAATACTTGCGGGCTGTTTTTCTAAAATACTTTTCTTATAGTTAGCAAACGTTCTTTAAAAATTCAAATAAAAACAGTTCATCCTCCAACAATATGGGTTCTAATAACCTTAATAATTTTATTTTCCCAAAGGTGATCATCTGTTTATTAAAAAAAAAAAAAAATAACTTTCGAAAACCATTCCCTCAATGATTAAGGTATGATGAAATACTCATCACGCTTTCAGCAAAAACCATTTGCA
>NC_090741.1:82573122-82585622 GCF_036898095.1 Palaemon carinicauda | reverse complement strand
CAGTTCCCGCCGGTTCACGCTAGTGCCCGCCTACTCACGCTAGTGCCCGCCTAATCCGCCAGTGGAGCTCTCGTGGGATTATCAGGGGGTGGAGCTCTCGTGTGATTAAGGGGATTAGGGGGTATATAAATTGAGGTCCGAGGACATTCCTAGCCATTCCAGAGTTCGCCAGTGAGGAGACAACATGCCTAAACTGAAGTAGCCAAAGGGAAGGGGGAGGAAAATGGACGTGACAGAGGAGACTGCAGATCGAGATTCTCCTCATTCATCATTTTCAAGTCTCGATATGGTCATCCCGGAGACACAGCAGGATACAAGCCAGAGCCAGGTATCCAGTGATAATGATTTAAAGAAGAAGCGGGTTCGGGTGTCTAAGAAGGACATTCTTGACTACCAGTGGACGGAAGAGACGGAGACTACGTTGGCTGACCTTGTCAAGGAGAACCCCATGCTCTTTGACAAGAAACACAAGGAGTGGATAAACAAGGTGTTGAAGGACAGCAGGTGGGCATATATAGGAAGCCAGCTGGAACCTCTTGCCACTGCTGCCCAGTGCAAAAAACGCTACGAAAACTTGAGGACGAGGGTTGGCAAAATTATGAAGAAGGAGAAGAAGAGTGGAGCTGGCCAGGCCCAATGGAGTGGCCGTGATGACTTCCTCATGGACACTTGGTCGTTCCTCATACAGCACATCGTCCGGGGAGAGACAGTCGCCAGTGAGCAGTTTCGTGGCTCAGAAGGAGGTGCCACGACAGCCAGCGATGTCGACGATGACGTGAGGTAGACGGGGTCTCGCAGCCAGGCATCTACCACCACCAGGAAGGACAAGGGGAAGGGGTCCTGCCGAACACTTGACACCTCTCACAGCGACACCTATGTGTCGGAGAAGGATTTCAGCAATATATTAAGGAATGTGAGTATTAATTTTTTTTGACATATGCTATCTGTTGCATTAAAATGCTGTACTAAATTGTTACAATGTTTGTTATATATATATATATATATATATATATATATATATATATATATATATATATATATATATATATATATATATATATATATATATATATATATATATATATATATATATATATATATATATATATATATATATATATATATATATATAGCCCAGCGGCATAGTAAGAAATATGAAACCAATTGTTCAAATTGTTCTAAAAGCACCAAAATTGGCACACATGTGGATTAATACATTCTGAACAATTTTGGATATGGAGGCATTCAAGATTCTCCCCGTAGCACATTTGGCGGCCATTTTTCAAAATGGCCGCTATTTACCGTTAGCGTCATTGAATATGTACCATAATTTGTCTTTTTGTGGATGCTAAAGGTGATAAGTGTGCTAGAGGTGATAAGTATTGTACAATTACACATACTTCTGTGCTTACCAAATAATTTGGCTACCATTTCACAAGAAAATGAATTTTACTTTGCAGCGGCAGCGTTGGTGGCAGTGACGGCGGCTGCAGTAATAGTATAGTGTTGATAGTCATGGTGCTTGTAGTAGTAACTTGTGGTAACATGGTGGTGTTTTGTGTCTTTGCAGGTGAGGCAGCAGCAGCACCACCTGACATCAGAGACGCGTTGTTCCAGACTGCAGCCATGGCAAAGAAGTTCCAACTGATCGATACTTTTGAGCAACGTACTCCCACAACACCTCCTGAGACAAACTGGAAGCTGTGTCTTGTATGTCAAGAGGAGACAACAGAGTCACTTGTCTGCCCAGTACTGTCTAAACGCCGAGACCCTGGGAGTGGATACACGACAATGGCTGCAAACTTGGTCAAATTTGATGAACTCGGAGAACTGCCAAGAACTGTTCAGTTACAGAGACTAGATGAAGGACAAGGTGTTGAGGCGACAATGGTTGCCCACCAGGCCAAGTGGCAAAAAACATGTATGCTCAAATACAATAACACAATGCTACGAAGAGCAGAGAAGAGACGCATCGCAAGCAGCTCAGCATTTGATAGTACTGACAATGTCCAGGCCAAGCGCGCCAGAACACACTCTTCAGAAGCCACTACCAGCGGCACCTCCTGCTTTTTCTGTGGAAAGTCTGGCACAGAGACCCTACATGAAGTAACAACCTTCCAGGTGGACACACGCGTACGGAAGTGTGCAGCGCAAGTTGGGGACAATGAACTCATAGCCAGGCTCAGCATGGGTGATATGGTGGCTCTGGAGGCCAAGTACCATTCCAAGTGTTTGTTGGCTCTTTACTATCGTGCAAAGACCACTGTAGAAGCCGAGCAGAAAACTGACCATGAAGGTGTAATGTCAAGAATCGTACTGGCTGAACTGGTCCTGTATATCGAGGAAACCCACCTAGAAGAGGGCACCACCCCAGTCTTCAGACTCGCAGAACTTGTAAAGCTATACACAACAAGAATGGAACAGCTCGGGGTTGTTTTGTGCCAGAAAGTTAATAGCACAAGGCTGAAAGAGCGCCTGTTAGCCCAGATACCAGGCCTGAGATCCCACAGCAAAGGCCGAGATGTTTTACTAGCGTTTGATGAAGACATTGGTGAAGCGCTAGGCAAAGCCTGCGAGCAAGACTGTGACACTGAGGCAGTTCACCTTGCGCGTGCTGCACAGATAGTTCGTCGATATATGTTTGAAGACACTTACCAATTCCGTGGATCATTCCCGGGCGGCTGTCAGGAGGACTCTGTGCCAAACGTACTAGTTGCAATGGTAAATATGGTGCTGGATTGCCCCACCATCAAGAATCAAAGCCATTCCTCTTCAACACAAGCAGCTCTTTCCATTGCGCAGCTTCTCAAGTTCAACAGTGTCAAGCAAAGTCGGAAGCAGGGAGCAACCAAGACACAGGAGCCTCCAGCTGTCAGACACAGTACGTCTCAAGAAACTCCTCTTCCAACATATGTTGGGCTGATGCTGTATGCTGAAACACGCAAGAGAGGACTTGTGGACAAGCTCTTCTCTCTGGGCCTAAGCATCTCATATGACAGAGTCCTACGTCTTTCTGCCCAGATGGGAAACAGCGTGTGTCAGCTGTACCGCATAGAGGAAGTGGTCTGCCCGCCTACCCTGCGTAGCAATGTGTTCACAACTGCGGCTGTGGACAACATTGACCACAACCCAAGTGCCACCACAGCCAAGAATTCATTCCATGGAACAGGAATCTCGCTTTTTCAACACCCAACGTGTGCAGATGAGGGAGTGGATCGTAGCATTGCTCTCACTGGGCGTGATACTGGATCAAAGACGGTTGAGCCTCTACCAGAATATTACACGGATGTACGTCCTGTTGCTTCTTCTGTCAAAGGGCAAATGATCCCAGCTACTTCTGTGACCTCTCTTAGACGCCACAACTGTGAGCAGCACATAGAAGATGAGTATATGTGGCTGGAGAACACGAGAAGTGTTCTCAAAGATGATGTTGAGGCCTGTGAAAACACATCATGGGCTGCATACCATGCAAGGCACCAAGATCCAAAGCAACCAGTCATCACACCAACGTCCCTGCTTCCCTTGTTCCAGGAGAGTGCTCACACTGTGGCAATGATCAGACACTCTATTGATGTAGTCAGGAGTGCAGTTAAACATCTCAACCCAGGCCAAACTCCAGTTCTGACTTGCGACCAGCCACTATTCACAATAGCAAAACAGATCCAGTGGAAGTGGCCAAACACATATGGAGAAGACCAACTGGTGGTGATGTTTGGGGGGTTGCATATTGAGATGACGGCACTGAAGACCCTGGGTGACTGGTTGCAGGGAAGTGGGTGGACCCAAGCACTGGTACAAGCAGAGATCACAACTGAAGGAATAGCAGACTCATTTCTTCGAGCAGCTCACGTCACACGCACCAGAAGAGCACACCAAGTCACAGCGGCTGCGTTGTATAATCTCCAACGGCGTGCCTATGACAAGTACAGCACCACCAATACAGAAGATGATGAGCACCCTGAAAGCTTCGAAGACTGGTGCAGTCAGAGAGAACAGAGTTATCCGCAGTTTCAGTACTGGTCAACAGTCTTGGCACTGGAGCTGTCCACTCTGATCTATGTGCGATCTCTGAGAGAAGCCAATTTTAGCATGTACGTGGATGCTCTGACAGAACTGGCTCCGTGGTTCTTCGCACTAGACCACATGAACTATGCCAGATGGATACCAGTGCATCTACGGGACATGGCAGAACTGGCAAACAAACATCCAGACGTCTTCACAGAGTTTAGCAAGGGACACTTCACAGTCCAGAAGACCAAGAGGATCTTTTCAGCAATCCCTCTTGACCAAGGACATGAGCAGAACAACGCGTATGTCAAGGGTGATGGAGGAGCCATCGGCCTCACAGACAATCCAACTGCACTGAGGCGCTGGATGGTTGCCGGACCGGAGGTTGCTAGAGTGATTGTGGAATTTGACGACTTCAATCTGCATCCACACGATCAAGAGGAGACACGTCACCACGAAGAGACACCAAGTGTGCAGAACACTTTTGCCAGAGATGTGCGCTCACTCGTGGCCGTCATTGAAGAGCTGGGCAACCCTTTCGAGGAGGACAGTCAGGACTTGCTGGTGCTCGACACAAAGGAGATCGCAGACCCTGCAGTCATAGAAACAGTCCGTAACGCCAAGCAGATTGGCCAAGACCAGTTTGAAGCATTCTCAAAGGAATGCATCGTGGACAGAACCAAGTCAATTGAGGTGGCAATCCACCGGAACAAGCTACCACTGTTTGCGACCAAGAGAGGACCCAATATACCCAAAGGAAAAGAACAGGTCAAATCTCTGAAGAATGATGTTGCGCTCTTCGCACGATTATATATCGGCTGCCAGACCCGTGATGGGAATCTAGAAGAGTTCTTCAGGCATGAAAATCAGCAATGCCCTCCAGCTTTATCTGACGGAGGGAGACTGTACCTAGGGAGCAAGAGTGACTTGCTGGTGTGCCTTGAAGGCCATGCTGAGCCTCAGTTTGAAGCTCCTACTGTCACTGCTGTTGTCCTCGATGGAGCAGTAATCGTACAGATGTTGAAGTCGGGTACTGCCAACACGTTCGAGGAATATGCACAGCAAGTGTTCATCCCATACGTTGTACAACGTTTCCAACATGTATCACGTCTTGACCTTGTGTGGGACAGCTACAGAGCAGATTCCCTGAAGGCATCAACCAGAGAACAGCGTGGAAAGGGAGTACGTCGGCGTGTTGTCGACTCAGCAGTCATACCAGGAAATTGGCAAAGTTTCCTGCGAGTTGATAGCAACAAAGTGGAGCTCTTCAGCTACCTCTCCACCATGCTTGCAGAGTCCTTTCAAGAAGAAGGCAAGGAACTGGTCGTCACTGATGGGGAGCAGGTGATCTGTGTTCCACAGCAAGAGGATGTCAACTCACTCGCACCATGCAACCAAGAAGAGGCAGACACCCGCATGATGCTACATGTAGCACATGCTGCACAACATGGTCACCACCAGATACAGGTTCGAACAGTAGACAGTGACGTCGTGGTCCTAGCAGTGATGGTAGTCCAGAAACTACCAGCTGGAGACGAACTCTGGGTAGCCTTTGGGACAGGCAAGAACTACCGCTACATTGCAGCCCATGAAATAGCTTCCTCCCTTGGTCCAGAGAAGGCATGTGCTCTTCCAATGTTTCATGCCATCACAGGGTGTGATACTGTGTCAGCCTTCGTCGGACATGGGAAGAAATCTGCCTGGGCAACATGGAACACGCTGCCAGAACTCACTGATGCCCTGCTGAGTCTGGCAAATGCACCCACAAGCATCCAAGAGGATACAATGCATGTCATCGAGAGGTTTGTCATACTCCTGTATGACCGCACAAGCAAATGCAAGGACGTCAACAAGGCGAGAAAGCAGCTCTTTGCAAAGACGAACTCTGTTCAGAACATCCCGCCAACCTACGCTGCTCTGGAGCAGCATGTGAAGAGATCTGCCCTTCAGGGTGGTCATGTCTGGGGCCAGGCATTGGTACCAACGCCCGTGCTCCCTCCACCAACAGACTGGGGCTGGCATCGGAGTGATGATGGGCTCTACACACCACTCTGGACCACACTCCCTGAGGCATCCAAGGCCTGCTATGAGCTGGTGTCTTGCGGATGCAAGAAAGGCTGCAAAAACCGCTGCAAGTGCAAGAACGCTTCACTGCAATGCACTGGTCTATGTTTCTGTGAAGGCGAATGCCAGTAGATTGGGACAGAAAACTTGCTAACCAACATTATGATCTGTAGACATTCATAATTCTGGTGACCAGATTTAAAAAGTTCGGAATCATAATTAACATAGTGTGGCAAAATCTACGTTATTGTATTACTTGTATGTACTGCAGGATTACACAAGTACTGTGCCTAGAGACTGGGCTTTTGGTCGACTATATAACTACAATCTGACCATACTGTAAACTTCCCGTACTCTGTGTATTATTTTGACTAGCAATTTTGCCAGCAATTTGAAATAAAAAAGCAACTTGAGCAATTAAAGTGTGTTCCTGAAATCAGGTACTGGTTATTAGAAGTATTATGTCATTGAGTATTGAAATCTTCATCAAATGTCCACTTTTTCCACAAAATGGCGGCCAGTTTGGGGGCCATTTTTGAGAAGATTCATCTAAATATCTGTTAAACATTTATTGATGTTAATTCTGATGTAAAAAAAGGGAATTTTGGCCCATCTAGCACCAAACTAACGACACATAATGAAGTCTATGTAATGACGCTAATGTTAAATGGCGGCCATTTTGAACAATGGCCGCCATATCTTCCTAAGGGCTAATCTTGAATGCCTCCATATCCAAAAATGTTTAGAATATATTAATCTACATGTGTGCCAATTTTGGTGCTTTTAGACCAATTTGAACAATTGGTCTGCTATGCCGCTGTACTAATATATATATATATATATATATATATATATATATATATATATATATATATATATATATATATATATATGATATATAATATGTTTTTATAATATTTTTTATGGTTCAGCTTGTGTCGAAAGCTGAATCGTCGACCCCAACGTTTATGGGCCAGCACAAGATTGTGCACGATTTTGCGTGCCTGCTGGAAGGCTACATGCGTGCCATCCCAGTACACCGATGGCACGAATTCCAAATAGAGTGCCTCAATCTCACACAACGTTACAGGGACGAGACTCAGGTCTTCCAGCAGTCACAGCAACAACCCTCAGTGACCTGGGCAGGCCCACAGCAACAGCAACCTTTACAGCCCCCTGTGCATCAGCAACCCCCTCAGCAACAGTCACCTTGGCAGCCCCCTCAGCAGCAGTCAACTTGGCAGCCCCCTCAGCAGCAGTCACCTTGGCAACCCCCTCACCAGCAGTCACCTTGGCAACCCCCTCACCAGCAGTCACCTTGGCAACCCCCTCACCAGCAGCAACCTTGGCAGTCCCCTCAACCAGGACCCTCACAGGCACAGCCAGAGCAGCAGCAGCAGCATCGTCCAGCCAGTCATAACTGGGTGCCGCAGTCAAGCCCTTCTTCCTTGCCCCGTACCACGGAGTGGCATCCAGGGATGCCAACTCCACTGTCATCGTCCCCTGTTCAGGTGACCTCGCCATCAGTGCCAGTGTCGTCACCCACCCTTGTCTAGGCTCCTTCACCAGCACCTTCATTAACGTCGCTGTTGGCGGCATTCAAAAGTCCATTGCCCTTCCCTGTCCTGACCCCGGGGACCATCGACAGCAACCTTGATGAAGCCATGACACCCTCACCCCTCTACTCGTCCAAGGAGCTTGATACCCCACCAGTCAAGGACAAGGAAATTTGAATAGTGTTAAATATTTGTACATAATTGAAGTGTGATACTTGTATATATATGTTGTTTTAATGTAAATAAAATATTTATATATTTCCAAACACTTTTCGTCTATTTCCTTAAAATACAAAGAAAGAAACAGTAAAGTAAAAAATAATAAAGGGGAAGAAAAATAAACCCCCAAAAAAATTTATATTTGCTGTCTTAATGTGAAAAAAAAATGATATTTTATTTCAAACTATTTTTATCTTTATAATGAAGAGAAACAAAAAGGAAATTAAAATATTAATGAAAATGAAAGAAAAATAAACCTAATATGTTTTTATATTTGCTGTTTTTATATTTGCTGTCTGATGTGAAAAAAAAATGATATCTTATTTCAAATTATTTTTATCATTATAATGAAGAGAAACAAAAAGGAAACGAAAAAATTAATGAAAATGAAAGAAAAATAAACCTAATATGTTTTTATAATAGCTGTTTTTATA
The DNA here is from genome assembly GCF_036898095.1 of Palaemon carinicauda. NCBI lineage: Eukaryota > Metazoa > Arthropoda > Malacostraca > Decapoda > Palaemonidae > Palaemon > Palaemon carinicauda. The sequence goes on along the minus strand of NC_090741.1, from coordinate 82,577,341 downwards.
TTTGCTGTCTTAATGTGAAAAAAAAATTATATCTTATTTCAAACTATTTTTATCTTTATAATGAAGAGAAACAAAAAGGAAACGAAAAAATTAATGAAAATGAAAGAAAAATAAACCTAATATGTTTTTATATTTGCTGTCTTAATGTGAAAAAAAATTATATCTTATTTCAAACTATTTTTATCTTTATAATGAAGAGAAACAAAAAGGAAACGAAAAAATTAATGAAAATGGAAGAAAAATAAATCTAATATGTTTTTATATTTGCTGTCTTAATGTGAAAAAAAAAATTTGAAAGTTGAGTATTATCTTTACTATGTATAAATGTAAGCTCTTGTCATTTTGAATGAAATCAAAAGTGATGTTAACGTAAACAAGAGCTGTTGCCTACCGGAGGCATCCAGGATGCTATCGCTCGCTCTTATGGGTCATTTAGTTTGCTAGAGCGACGTTCCCAGTTTGTTTTGCTTTAATAATTTAGCTATTTAGCTCCGCATAAAATGCTTATATTGTTAGCTCGGGGATTTCGACACGATCGAGGTAACAATCCTGCCTTTGTCGACGTATTGTCGCTATAGGCAAATTTTTTTAAGTTTGCTGTTTTCATGTAAAAATGAAATGATGTCTTATTTCATGCACGTACTTATTTTCATCTATTACCAATCAAGATGCACATTTTTTGTTTTAAATAAAAATGAAATGAAAAATAAACCCTAGAAATTTTCAAGTTTGTTGTTTTCATGTAAAAATTTAATGATGTCTTATTTCATGCACACACTTATTTTCATCTATTGCCAATCAAGATGCACATTTTTTGTTTTAAATAAAAATGAAGTGAAAAATAAACCTGAGAAAATTTTAAGTTTGCTGTTTGAATGTAAAAATAAAATGCTTTCTTAATAGTTGTACATATTTTATGTCTGCTATTTATATGTAAATCAAATGCTTTCTTATTGAAACTAAAATAAAGGATCACAAAAAATACAAACGAAAAATATACGTTTTTTTTATTTACAAAATGAAACAACTATACAGCTCATGGAGGTACTACAATTTTTTCTTGCCAAGGGACAGCACCAGCAGGGGACATGTAGTAATGTGAAAGGTAGTCTCGCTGATCCTTTGCATCCTTCTGGATATGATGGCCGGGTAGAGTCATCAGCCCCTGCAGGTTTTGCTCATTCCTCCATGCACCAGGGATCAGAGCACGTGTGTCCGGATCTTTGTAGTCCACTTTTGACAAAGCACCTGGGTATTTGGTGAGGACGAGGTTGTGCAGGACACAGGCACACATGGTGATCAGGTTGATGGTGTTGGGCTTCTGCTGCATCGTCGTCAAGAAGCAACGGAACCTTTGACTTAAAATTCCAAAGGCATTCTCAACGACACGTCGGGCACGAGACAACCTATAGCTATATATGCGTTCTCGTAGGACTTGTGACCGATGGGAGAATGGTTTCATCATCCAGGTTCGTAGAGCAAAGGCGTCATACCAAACGAAGTGATAGGGCACTGGGTGGTCATCATTAGGGATTGGTTCTGGTTGAGGCACTCCAGCTCTGTTGTCTTCTACAGCATCATGCAGAGAACAGTTGCTCCATGTTCCTCCATCCAACGCACCACCCTCTGCCCCAACATCCACATAGAGGAACCTGTAGGAAGCATCTGCGACTGCCATCAGTACAATGCTGTGGAAGCCCTTGTAGTTGTAGTAGTAAGATCCAGCGCTGGGTGGCTTCTTTATGGCAATGTGCTTTCCGTCCACAGCCCCCAGACAGTTGTGGTAATTCCATCTGGAGCTGGATCTGGCAGCAACTTCCTTCCAGGCTTCTTCAGTTTTGGGGCAACGCAGCACTTCGTCCTTGTAGGCAGCGATGATGGCTTTACACACCTTTGGTATTAACTTGCTGATGGTACTTGCTTCAACCCTGAAGCTGTACTGTAGACTTTGATAGGAATTTCCAGTGGCTAAAAAGCGGAGGGTGACAGCAAGCTTGAGTCCAATTTGAAGCGGTTCCCTCATGAAGGTGGAATGCTTCAGGAGGTGGGGGGTTAACTTCTCAACCATCTCTTGAAACAGGTCAGGTGTGATTTTGAGGTAATTTTTGTAGCCCTTTGGATCTTCCTTGTTGAGTTCAGTCAATAGACTGTCATAGTGTCCAAACAAGTGCCTTCTGGTTAACCATTCCCTGACCCACACTTTCCTTTGTATCTTCGAGGTAGGGTTGGCTTTTGTTTCTCTTTTTCCTTTGCCAGCCTTTTCTGATGCACTCCAACAAATGCTACAGCAGCTGCCAGGTATAGGTATCTTCTCCTCAATGCAATGGTGTCTCTGACAGTAAGCATGTTGTCTCGTCTGAAGCCAATCCAAGAATGTCCTCGGGTTGGAGAAGCCCCGTTTTTATATGGAGTGGCCAATTCGTCAACTGGCGTGAACTGGCGTGAACGATGCGTGAACGATGCGGAATGATGAGCGAACTCGCGTGAACGTGTCGTGAACTTCTCGTGAACTACGCGTGCCAATTCGTGCCATCGCGTGAAGGTCGCGTGAACGATGCGCGAACTGGAGTGAACTGGTCGTGAACAGTGCGGGAAAAACATCAGTTTGTGGCTCGCACTGGCACCCATTAATGTGTGCCAGTGCGTGACAAAAATGCGCGCAAGTGTCAGGTAGGCTTTTGTTGCTATTTTCAAACAAAATACAGTAGAAATGAGAACATAATTTATATTCGTAGAAAGATGATAAGGGTTAATTACTGCACTTTAATTGTTCAATGGCTATTTTCCACTTGATAATAGTAGAATAGAGACATTAGCTATGGTAACCAGCTCTTCTACGAGAAGAACATAACAAAATCAAAACATTGTTTTTTAGTCTTGGGTAGTGCCATAGGCTCTGTACCATGATCGTAATTGTCTGGGGTCAAAGTTCTCTTGTTTGTGGTTCACTCTGGGACATTATTCTATCTGTTTCCTTGTTCCATATCCTTATTCCTGTTTGAGCTCTTAAGATTATAGTAACCTGTTTTCCCAACTAGGGTTGTGAATGAGCTCGTAATAATAATAATAATAATAATAATAATAATAATAATAATAATAATAATAATAATAATAATAATAATAATAATAATAATAATAATAATACAAAGCACTGGTACTGAACTGTTGTCTAAAGGGATACCATTAATTGTGCTCCACAATCGGTGATCTAAGTTCTTTCTAGCATCCTTTAGACCCCATCTTCACATATAGTTTTTAGCTATATACTTTATCTCTGTTTTGATTCTAATTTTCTGTCCAAAAGTTTTGCCTCGGAGTGCAATAACTGGTTTATCCCTCACTTGCTCTTCGATGGATCATATTTCTCAAATTCAATCCATCCAACCAACTGTTACAAGTCTTAAAAGGGGTGGGGTGGGGGGGGGGGGTATTAATGTCCCTTTACAATACATAATTAGTTTTATGTTTGTTTATGACAATGATTTACTAAGTACCGATGTAGCAAGTGTGCAAAAGTATATTTGTTTTCGCCTTATTTTGTACTTAGATTCTTATTTTTTTCAACTGATTAACAACCAAATATTTAAAATATTGCATTAGGGTTAAATAGTATATATAATATGCATAAAGTTTTCAACATTTTGTATTAATGAATCCAGTAACTTTCTTGATAGTTAGAACATGTTTGGTTTCATAATAACGAATAGTATATGGTTTCTCATGATTTTTACTTTGCAAAGGTTGCTATATATTTTTACTGATATTTTTTATTTAAATTAGGAACTAATGAATAAAACCGTAAAACTTTCATTAATCCATAAATTACGTCTATTCGTATTAAAATTTACGGTAGTAATCTCTCTTGGATAAATGTGTTCTGTATGCCTGCAAAATTCATTAGCAACTAATTTATGATAAAACTTGAAAAGTTAGAGGAGGAAGCTGTGTCCTCGAATAAACTTAGAAAAGGCTCAAGATGAAATAGTTCAAAATAAACTACCTTCACAAATCGTCTAGAGTTCATAATTATGCAAAGTATCTAATGAGGTACCAGTTCACTGCATTCCATCTGTTCATGCCAAATGGCTTCCAGTTTCCAGGCTTCTGGAAAGCAACAAACAAAGGGTGACCCAAAGAGGTACTTGACCAGAGCTGAATTCCCCAGTAAATCACCCTAATGCTCTCCACATGAGCAACGCTTATTTATGGGAGACTCTTG
>NC_090741.1:82535630-82550630 GCF_036898095.1 Palaemon carinicauda | reverse complement strand
GTTCGGAAACGGTAAATTCAATTGGAAGTTTCTCGTTGCTGACGTCACAATGCCAATCCTCGGTGCGGATTTCTTCTCTCATTTCCACCTTCTGGTCGATGTCGCCCACCGACGATTGGTCAACGCAGACTCGTACTTGTCAATACCTCTTCAACCCGCCCCCTCTAACCTCGCTCTCCACATCAGCGCACCCACGGATGCCTACGCCCACCTACTCACGTCGTACCCGGAAGTTTTCCATCCAGAACTTCGCCAAACGCCCACGGTTCCTGACAAGCACGGTATTTATTACCATATCAAGACGACGGGACCCCCAGTCTTCGCAAAATTCAGACGTCTGGCAGCGGAACGATTGGCAGCCGCCAAACAGACGTTCACCGAAATGGAGGAAATGGGCCTTTGCCAAAAGGCCTCCAGCCCATGGTCGTCACCCTTACACATCGTTCTGAAGAAGACGGCTCCCTCCGTCTGTGTGGGGATTACAGGCGCCTGAACATGCAAACAGAACCGGATCAATACCCCCTCCGAAACCTTGCCAACGTGACCTCCTACCTGCACAAAGCGAAGGTTTTCTCTACGCTCGACCTCCTGAAGGGGTATTATCAGGTGCCTATGAACCCAGAAGACATCCCCAAGACTACCATCACCACTCCGTTTGGTACATGCACCTTCAATTACTCCTGTTTTGGCCTTCGTAATGCTGGGGCAACGTTTCAACGTCTCATGGATGGCATCTTAGGGGACCTCCGTTTCTGTGTATGTTATGTGGACGACATACTTGTGTTCTCCTCCTCAAAAGAGGAACTCCTCCGTCACCTGCGCATCGTGCTCGACCGCCTGCAACAAAACAGCCTTGTAGTCCGGTACGACAAGTGTACCTTTGGCGCCAACGAAGTGTCGTTCTTAGGGCACCGTATCACTCCTGAAGGAGTCCATCCCCTCCCTGAGAAGGTAGCAGCCGTCCAGAACTTCCCCGCGCCCTCGACCATCAAAGCTCTGCAAGAATTCTTGGGCATGATCAACTATTATCACCGTTTTCTGCCCGCCATTGCCGCCACTCTTGCTCCCCTCTACGCCTCCCTCAAGGGCAAGCCAAAGGACCTGAAGTGGGGTCCCCTTCAAGAAGCAGCCTTCTGCAATGCAGAGAAGGCCCTATCAACTGCTGCGGCTCTCATTTTTCCTATCCCACACGCCCCTCTCCTTCTCTCCACCGATGCCAGCGATGTCGCTATTTGTGCAGTACTCGAGCAGGTGGTCAAAGGCTTGCCCCGCCCATTGGCCATCTTCAGCAGAAAACTGTCCAAGGCAGAATCGGGTTATTCTACCTTCGATCGAGAATTGCTGGCGGTGCACTTGGCTGTCCGTCACTTTCGCCATTTCTTAGAATATACGCCCTTCGTCATTCGCACAGACCACATGCCTCTGGTGCACGCCTTCACTCGACAGTCTGACGCCTGGTCCCCCCGTCAACCCCGACATCTCTCCGCCGTGGCTGAATACAATTGCACCCTCCAATACGTCCCTGGGAAAATGAATCCCGTTGCCGATGCCCTGTCAAGAAACACGTTGGCTGCCGTTCAACTGGGATTGGATTACAACGCCCTGGCTGAAGTCCAACGACAGGATCCAGAGTATCAAGCTTGTAGGACATCCTGCACGTCCCTACGTTGGGAAGACTTTCCCCTCGAAGACTCCAACAACACCCTCCTCTGTGATGTCAGTACTGGTAGACCGCGCCATTGGATTCCTGCTCCCATGCGCCGACATGTGTTTGATTTCATTCACTGCCTTTCACATCCCTCGTGCCGTTCTACTGCACAGCTGCTGAAGGCAAAGTTCATTTGGCACGGCATTTCTAAGGATGCTAAGGATTGGGTCCGCGCCTGTACTTCTTGCCAAACTTTCAAAGTACATCGACACACGGATTCAGGAGTGGGCACCTTTCCTCAACCTCAGCGTCGTTTCACACACATTCCCGTCGACGTTGTAGGCCCCTTACCCACATCACAAGGACATCGTTACCTGTTTACCGTCATCGACCGCTCCACTCGTTGGCCTGAAGCCATTCCCATGGAAACTGCAACGTCTGCCTCATGTACATCTGCCTTACTCTCTGGATGGATTTCAAGATTCGGTATCCCTGAACATATTACTTCTGACAGGGGAACCACTTTCACCTCTCAATTGTGGACATCATTAGCGAATCTCCTGGGCATCACCCTACATCAGAAAACGTCCTACAACCCCGCTGCCAATGGAATGGTTGAACGTTTTCATCGCACCCTCAAAGCAGCTTTGATGTCCCGCTGCAAGGATTGCAACTGGTTTACTCAGCTTCCCTGGGTCCTCCTGGGACTAAGGACCACTCCTAAAGACGCCCTCGACGTCTCGGCAGTTGAAATGGTATGTGGCAACCCGTTGGTCGTCCCTGCCGAATTTTTTCCTTCTACAACCTCCTCCGATGATCTCCAGCGCATACGTCACGTCGTGGGAAAATTTACTCCTTACCGCCAGACTTACAAGCCCCCAGCGAAGCATCACATACCAACGGACTTGCACTCTGCAACGCACGTCTTCCTGCGCAACGAAACTAGCAAGCCACCACTAACGCCCCCTTACACGGGCCCTTTCCTTGTGATCCGACGCAGTCCAAAAGCATTCCTACTAAACATTCGGGGCAAAGAAGACTGGGTCTCCATTGATCGTCTAAAACCTGCTTATCTTCTGCCAGATGACCCGCCTACAGTTCGCCTCTCTAGATCAGGGCACCCTATTTAACATGTACGGTATGTCATTTTTAGGGGGGGAGCCATGTACCAACCGTGTGTCACACAATTGTACATAATTATTTTGTATATATTATGCTTGTATCTGCGCTCTTCCCTCGCACTAAAAAGAACCTGAATGATCATGTCTCCGGTTTTGCTCTGTAACATTGTCTGTCTCTCGAACAGGTTATGTCCTGTTGCCTTGAGGTTTTGTATATAAAGGGGAGTGATCCTTAACCCTGGATAGGTACGCTGCTCGGACACCCCTTTAAGGGTATACTCGGTCGCGCGCGACCCCTACTCCGAAAAAAATTCTTGAAAAATCTCTTTTTGCATTAACCTCATTTTTTTTTACCAAAAAAAATTAAATGAATGCTTAAAACTACTGTAAAGATAAAAACTACTCATCTGCATAAAAAAATATTTATTATAAATATTTTTAAAAAATAAGTAAAAAAAAAAGACCTTCCATAAAAATTCATAAAAAAATAATTTTTCTCCTATTTACAAAAATAATTTTAGGGATTGAATCTTGAATGTCTAGGACAAATCTTGCTATATTTTGGATGAAATCGGACCCATGGAGGTGAAGATCTGAAATGAGAAAAAAAGGGTAACTTTTTTTGGCCAAAAAAATGTGTCCAAATTTCATGAATTTTTTTAGGTACCCAAATGAAATCCGAATTGGCTAATTTTTTTATGGAATAAACACATGTTATCCTAGAATAGAAATATGTAAAAAAATCTTCATTATTTTGTAGATTACATTTATATCAGGGGCCATATCTAAAGGTCATTTTTTGAGTACTTAGAAATTTCGAAAAAAAATACCTATATATAATATATAATATGATTTTATGCAGGTAAAAATATACCAAAATATCACAAATTCTATAGGGAACAAGAATATATATAGATAGGGCAACTTACGCTTCGGATATGTCCACAAAATGGCCGCCAACCACACTGACTCAGACTCCCTGTTCTGCCTCCTGAAATATAGGAAGGGTATGTCAATTTCAAGGTGTTATTTACTAATCTAATTATTCTTGGATATATATAAAAATTGTATGGTGGGTTGCTGGATGAATGTCGATTATTTTACGAATATAAAATTAGAATGCTGACCCAAAAAAAATTTTTCGAAGGGAAATAAAATCGAAAAAAAAGAAAATTGTAAATCAATAACAATATTTTCGGTAATAAAATTTGATGATATTCAATAAAAAAAGAAGTAAACAAAATTTTCATGTTGTAACTTACAAATAACGCTGCCTTACAGTTTGGACAGATGCAACAGTTTGGACAGAGGACACTCTGGTGGACCAGACAAACAGGACTCTTGCACAGGAGACAGGCAGTGTTTGTCTTGCGGTCGTCCCTAGGCGGGCAGCTGTGACAGCGATTCCTTTTAGGGAGTTTTCTGTGGCCAACGGGAATTTGATGTCTTGGTGGGACCTGCTCAGGTATCTTGAAAGTATCCACCATGATTTGACGGAGTCCTTTCGACAAACTGTGTGACGTTAGATACCGATGTATTGCCTGGGGAGCACACAACTCGTAGGCGATATCTCTGAGGAACGTTCGCTTTGGCACTGGCTTGGCGAAAGGCATGGACGTATAGAGAATATAAGAATTGACCATTATTATATTCAATATCCCATAAAAGAGAGTCAGAAGCCAGCGTCGTGACTTACGAATACAACTGGATGTAGAACACATCTGGTCGAATGTGTCTACACCTCCCTTGGTCGCATTATAAAACATCTGAATGTCGGTCTTCCTTTTTTCGACTTCAGACGGATCATGATGCAGGGAACTCAACAGCATCACCTTCTTAGTCCTACTAATTTGCTGACACTGTAGAGTTAGATTGTGTTCGTAATTGAACACTGCCACTGAGTCCTTTGGGGGAAGCACCTTCTCCGTAAGTTCCTTAGGAATATAAGGCTTTCGGCGAATGGTGCCACACAAATGCATGGCCTTATCCAAGAGTGACAAAGCAAGCGGTAGCGTCGTGAAAAAGTTATCCGTCGTCACTGTGCGGCCACTTCTCTGAAAAGGTGCCACAAGATCAGACGTAAAAACTTCTCCAAGCGTCGATCCTCTAGGTATCTGGACAGTGTCCTTCCCCAAGTACGCAATCGCATTACACATGTAATGCGTATCGGCATCACACGCCAATACAATCATGATACCATATCTAGAAGAAGGGAAATGGAATTAGTAACTAATAAAGGTAAAAAGATGAAAAAAAAATAAAAAAAATACACAATATACAATTATATTACTAATCAATATAGTAATAATAATAATAAAATAATAATAATAATAGATATATAAGAAAAACATTTACAAATACGAAAGATAAATTATCAGTTATATAAATGAACAAGTTATACATAGATAGAGATAGAATAGATGATATATTATGATTTAGATACATAAATCATATAGCAAGTTCTTTACTTCACAATATATATATATATATATATATATATATATATATATATATATATATATATATATATATATATATATATATATATATATATATATATATATATATATATATAAACAATTTTTTATAATTTCAAAACAATAATAACATTGGTATGTACATCTTGAATGGACAGCGCCCCCGGAAAGGGACAAGCTGTTCATCCACAGTCAGATGTGGTCCTGGGGTGTAATTGTTTCGACAATTGGTCACCACGTGATCGAAGAGTTTTCTAATGGGTGCGAGGCGATCCACTTTCACCCTCTCTACTCTGGTGGCCGAATTATCGAACTGAATTACCCTCACCAACAGGGTGAAACGACGCTCGTTCATTGTACATCTGTACAAATGATTTCCCTCTGTGAGGTTCCACATGTCCCACGTCGGTGTATGGTTGTCCGCCCGCACTGCCATCATTATTAGGATACCAATAAACGCCTTCAGTTCCCTCAGGTCAATGTCCCTGAGGGCAACGTTGCCCTTATGATGATAATGACTCCTCAATAGGGCAAGGCGTTCATTAGAATACAAAACAACCTCGGCTAGCATGCGGTCGCTCAAAAAGAGCGAGAAAATGTCGGACACTTTGCTCGTTCCCAACGTGAGAGAAGTGGGACCCCCAGGCTCAATCCTTGGTGTGAACATATGGGGGAGGGTGGGATTTGGGTCTCTATGCCAAACAGTACCGTCGCGACCTTTCACCGATTCAGCATCAATGTGGGTGATTGCCGTCCCCCTGGCTGCCTGTAGATCCCCCCTTCTCCTCTTCCTGCTTCTCTCCTCCAATGGCGTGAGCTGAGGTACCGGTACCGTTACTGGGGGCGGACCACGTGAAGTCGATGGCACAGGACTTGTTATCGTGCTGACTGGGACAACATGAGAACCAGAAGCCCCAACCCCCTCTTCCTCCCCCGCATCGTCGTCGGCTTCTCCATCACCATTCCCTAAGGCTATAATCTCAGGATTTTGGGTCACCTCCTGTTCCTCCCTGACCTCCTGCTCCACCTCATCGATATTGATAAATTTGTCATCACTGATGTCATCAATCTCCAAAGCATCATCGACATCACTATCGAACTGCTCTAAGAGCTGATTTATGGCATCCAAGCCCAATGATTGCCTCCTGCTTGGCATTTTGATATCTGCAAAGAATGAGAAAAAATTAGAAATACGCATTCGATGAAAAATGGATCCCCTACCAATATATCTGAGGCAAAAAACAATGTCATGCATGGGTAGCCAGATCATCTAGAAAAACTTTCCAACACTATAAAAATATAAGTTTTACGACAAAACTTGCTAATTCATTACGGTAACATGACTAAGCAAAAAAATGCAAAACAAATAAAAAAGGGCACTCTATGAAAAATAGCAACGTGCTAATGGTGGTCCATTCAGAAAAAAAAAATTTCAGCCACGTGCTAGGCAAACCATCAAGGCACATTTTCCGACAAATAAACATCTAAATGAATCATTACTCTGTGATAGTTACTTAGTACGTAGTAATTTTGAAAGAAATGGGAAAAAACAAAAAAATGGCAAACACAGGAAAATCGAACACATACCTATATTATTATTAGCCAAGCTTCAAGCCTAGTTGGAAAAGTAAGATGCTCCAAGTAAGGGCTCCAACAGGGAAAAATAGCCTAGTGAGGAAAGGAAATAAGGAAATAAATTAATGATGAGAATAAATTAACAATATATCATTCTAAAAACAGTAACAAATATATACGCCATATCTGGCTAAAAAAAAAAGAAAGGTATGGGTAGCCAGATCATCTAGAAACACTTTCCAACACTATAAAAATATAAGTTTTACGACAAAACTTGCCAATTCATTACGGTAACATGACTAAGCAAAAAAATGCAAAACAAATAAAAAAGGGCACTCTATGAAAAATAGCAACGTGCTAATGGTGGTCCATTCAGAAAAAAAAAAATTCAGCCACGTGCTAGGCAAACCATCAAGGCACATTTTCCGACAAATAAACATCTAAATGAATCATTACTCTGTGATAGTTACTTAGTATGTAGTAATTTTGAAAGAAATGGGAAAAAACGAAAAAATGGCAAACACAGGAAAATCGAACACATACCTATATTATTATTAGCCAAGCTTCAAGCCTAGTTGGAAAAGTAAGATGCTCCAAGTAAGGGCTCCAACAGGGAAAAATAGCCTAGTGAGGAAAGGAAATAAGGAAATAAATTAATGATGAGAATAAATTAACAATATATCATTCTAAAAACAGTAACAAATATATACGCCATATCTGGCTAAAAAAAAAAAGATAGGCATGGGTAGCCAGATCATCTAGGAACACTTTCCAACACTATAAAAATATAAGTTTTACGACAAAACTTGCCAATTCCTTACGGTAACATGACTAAGCAAAAAAATGCAAAACAAATAAAAAGGGGAACTCGCGAAAAAATGGCCAACATTCTAATATACGGCATCTCAGATAAAAAAAAAAGACATGCACGTGTTAGCCCAACCATCAAGGCACACTTTGTAACAAATACACATGAAAAAAAAAATCAATACTATATGGCAATTCCTTACGCCGTAGTAAATTTTTACAAATATTGAATAAAACAGAAATTGGCAACCGCAGGAAAACACACCACACACTGATAGCATCTACGGCGTACCTGACAATAACAAAGTCACGCATGGGTAGCCAGATCATCTATACACACTTTCCAATGCTATAAAAATGAAAGTTTTTCGATACTATTTGCTAATTTCTCACGAAAAAATGACTTAGCCAAGAAATGAAAAAAACTGAAAAAGGGACACTCGTTGAAAAATAGCAACGTGTTAATGGTGGTCCATTCAGAAAACAAAAATTTCAGCCACGTGCTAGGAAAACCATCAAGGCACATTTTCCGACAAATAAACATCTAAATGAATCATTACTCCGTGATAGTTACTTAGTACGTAGTAATTCCGAAAGAAATGGGAAAAAACGAAAAAATAGCAAACACAGGAAAATCGAACACATACCTATATACGCCATATCTGGCTAAAAAAAAAGGTATGAATGGGTAGCCAGATCATCTAGAAACACTTTCCAACACAATAAAAATATAAGTTTTACGACAAAACTTGCCAATTCATTACGGTAACATGACTAAGCAAAAAAATGCAAAATAAATAAAATAGGGCACTCTATGAAAAATAGCAACGTGCTAATGGTGGTCCATTCAGAAAACAAAAATTTCAACCACGTGCTAGGAAAACCATCAAGGCACATTTTCCGACAAATAAACATCTGAATGAATCATTACTCTGTGATAGTTACTTAGTACGTAGTAATTCCGAAAGAAATGGGAAAAAACAAAAAAATAGCAAACACAGGAAAATCGAACACATACCTATATACGCCATATCTGGCTAAAAAAAAGGTAGGCATGGGTAGCCATATCATCTAGAAAAACTTTCCAACACAATAAAAATATAAGTTTTACGACAAAACTTGCCAATTCCTTACGGTATCATGACTAAGCAAAAAAATGCAAAGCAAATAAAAAGGGGCACTCGCGAAAAAATGGCCAACATTCTAATATACGGCATCTCAGATAAAAAAAAAGACATGCACGTGTTAGCCCAACCATCAATGCACACTTTCGAACAAATAAACATGAAAAAAATCAATACTATATGGCAATTCCTTACCCCGCAGTAAATTTTTACAAATATTGAAAAAAACAGAAATTGGCAACCGCAGTTAAATACCCCACATACCAATATCTACGGCGTATCTGACAAAAACAAAGTCACCGATGGGTAGCCAGATCATCTATACACACTTTCCAATGCTATAAAAATAAAAGTTTTGCGATACTATTTGCTAATTTCTCACGGAAAAATGACTTAGCCAAGAAATGAAAAAAACTGAAAAAGGGGCACTCGCGGAAAAATGGCCAACATTCTAATATACGGCATCTCAGATAAAAAAAAAAGACATGCACGTGTTAGCCCAACCATCAAGGCACACTTTCGAACAAATAAACATGAAAAAAAATCAATACTATACGGCAATTCCTTACGCCGCAGTAAATTTTTACAAATATTGAAAAAAAAAAAAAAAAAAAAAAAATCAGAAAACCTAGCCACTGGGGGAAGGCAAGATAGCCCAACTCAGTGCCGGTCCCAAGCCCGGATAAATAGGGAGGGTTGGAGTCAGGAAGGGCATCCGTCTGTAAAATCTCCTGCCAGAACTTTTATGAAATGAGTCTTACAAGGAACGAGAATAGGGCTAGGTTGTCACCTGGAAGTGACCCACAGATACATCGCCCTAACTCTGTGGACATGCAAGGGCTACCGCATCGTGAGCGAGTGCGGCTAAAGATGAGAGCTCGAGAACTACGAGTAGGAACCTTAAATGTTGGTACAATGACAGGAAGAGGGCGGGCAATAGCTGACCTTATGAAAACAAGACGAGTAGATATTCTGTGTGTACAGGAGACAAGATGGAAAGGTAACAAAGCGAGGGAACTTGGGGAGGGGTATAAGATGTTCTATAGCGGAGCAAATAAAGAAGGTAGGAATGGTGTTGGAATAATTCTGTCAAGTGAAATGAAGAAGGAAATCGTTGAAGTAAATAGAAGAAACGATAGGATTATTTGGGTCAGGCTGATGGTTGAAAATTGCACTGTTAACATCTTTAGTGCATATGCACCCCAGTCAGGATGCTCAGATGAAGAGAAAGATCACTTCTGGTCAGACTTAGAGGAGGAGATGGAAAAGGTACCAGCAGATGAAAGATGCCTTGTCGGGGGAGATCTGAATGGGCATGTAGGCCAGAATAACCATGTGATCAGCCGTATACATGGTGGGTATGGCTATGATGAAAGAAATGCAGAGGGTGAGAGAATTGTTGATTTTGCTGTGGCCAAGGATATGGTACTGGCGAACACTTTTTTCACCAAGCGGCAAGAACATCTAGTTACGTACAAAAGCGGCGGAAGGTCCAGCCAGATAGATTACTTTATGTATAAGAGGAAAGATTTGCGCGAGGTAAAAGATTGTAAGGTCATACCAGGAGACCATGTGAGTGTGCAACATCGTTTGGTAGTGATGGACTTGGTTATGGAAGTTGAACAAATAAGGAAGAAAAAAATGCAGGGGCCGAAAAGGATTAAATGGTTTAAGCTGAAAGATATTGAACTTTGTAAGCAGTTTAAAGAAAAGGTATTAGAGGAACTAACTCATGAAATTGAGGATGTTGATGAATGGTGGAATAGAACGATGGAGATAATACTGCGGGTTGCTAGAGAAATACTGGGTGAGAGTAGTGGTAAGATGTTCCAAAATAAGGAAACATGGTGGTTCAGTGAAGAAGTGAAGGATGCAACAAAGCAAAAGAGAGAAGCAAAGAAAAGGTGGGAGGGGACCCAAATGGAAGAGGACTGGATGGCCTATAAGGAAGCAAATAAATTAGCAAAGAAAATTGTAGCAATTGCTAAGGATAGAGCATATGATCAGCTTTACAAAGAGCTAGATACCAAGGAAGGGCAAGGAAAGATCTTTAAACTAGCACACATGAGAAATAAGAATACCAAGGATATAACACACATAAGACAGATTAAGGATAAGGATGGAAATATACTGAGAAATGAGAGAGACATAATAAAGAGATGGGAAGAATATTTTGAGGCCTTACTGAATGAAGAAAATGAAAGATTTCTAAGAGGAGACGGACACACAAATTGTGGACCAGTCACAGAAATAACAAAAGCTGAGGTTAGAGGGGCACTGGGAAAGATGAAAAATGGTAAAGCTGTGGGACCAGATGGCATACCTGCAGAAGCCTGGAAGGCTCTTGATGAGGAAGGAATTGACATATTGTGGCAGTTAATGAAAAAGATTATGGAAAGTGAGACAATACCCGAAAAATGGAGGGAAAGTATATTAATCCCAATATTCAAAGAGAAAGGGGACATACAGTGTTGTGAAAATTATCGAGGAATAAAACTCATGTCACATACACTGAAGGTATTTGAAAGAATTATGGATGAAAGATTACGGCAGCAAGTTTCCATCAGTAGACAGCAACTAGGATTCATGAAGGGGCTTAGTACTGTGGATGGTATTTTCGCTTTGAGACAAATTATGGAAAAGTACAGAGAGAAGCAAAAGGTCTTGCATATGGCCTTTATAGACCTAGAGAAGGCATATGACAGAGTACCACGATAGGAAATATGGAGATGTCTCAGGGAGAGAGGAGTGATGGAGAAGTATGTCAGAAAGATCAGGGAGATGTATAGAAATGTAAAGACCAACGTCAGATCTACAGTTGGAAGAACAGAAAATTTCCAAGTTGGAGTTGGGCTACATCAGGGATCTGCTCTAAGCCCACTCCTGTTTAACATCGTCTTCGATGTGTTAACAGAGGATGTCAGGGAGGAGCCACCATGGTGTCTGCTCTATGCAGATGATATAGTCTTGGTAGCCGAGAACAGGGAAGAACTGGAGGGGAAACTAGAAAGATGGAGATATGCCTTGGAGAGTAGAGGTTTAAGAATAAGCAGGAAGAAGACAGAGTATATGACAACCGAGATGGATGGCGACCAGCAAACAACAATCAAATTCAAGTACCTTGGTTCAGTGATCGACAATGGGGGGAACATGGAAGAGGAAATTAACAACCGGATTCAGTGTGGTTGGAACAACTGGAGGAGGGTGTCTGGTATCATATGTGATAGGAAAGTCCCTATAAGATTGAAGGGCAGAGTGCACAAGGCAGTGGTCAGACCAGCAATGACATATGGATTGGAAGCAGCACCCCTAAAGAAAACAGAGGGTAGAAAGTTGAACGTAACCGAGATGAGGATGCTTAGGTGTATGAGTGGAGTAGCCAAAAAAGACAGCGTTAGAAATGAACATATAAGGGGTACAGTAAAAGTCACTGAGGCATCAAAGAAAGTGCAAGAGGCAAGGTTAAGATGGTATGGCCACCTGATGAAAAGAGAAGGGCAACACATGGCAAGAGAAGTGATGGGCGTGGAGTAGGATGGAACACGAAGGAGAGGAAGACCTAAGACCAGGTGGAGAGATTGCATTAGAGATGATATGAGGGAGAAGGGAGTATGGGAGGAAATGACACAGGACAGAGGGAGATGGAAGAGACTCATTAGAAACGGCGACCCCGAATAGGGATAAAGCTGGGAAGAAGAAGAAGAAGATTGAAAAAAAACAGAAATTGGTAACCGCAGTTAAATGCCCCACATACCAATATCTACGGCGTACCTGACAAAAACAAAGTCACGCATGGGTAGCAAGATCATCTATACACACTTTCCAGCACTGAAAAAGCAAAAGTTTTGCGACACTATTTGGCAATTTCTTACGGAAAAATGACTTGGCCAAAAAATGCAAAAAACTGAAAAAGGGGCACTCGCGGTAAAATGGTCCTCGTGGTGATGAACGGCATTTCAACTAAAAAAAAATTCATGCACGTGGTAGCTAAGTCATCCACCAAGAATTTCCACATCTGATAACCTATACAAGTTGCACCATTCTACGACAATTTCATAATACGTAATAACTTTGATAAATATGCAACTTACCTTGGAAGGGTAAACTCGGTCGCGAACGACCCTGACGTGTCTCAGAAACCTGGGAAGGAGTAGAACTAGAGCGAAGCACGTCTGTACACTACCAGAGCGTGTGGGCAAGTGACCGACTGCAGGTCGATCACCCACAAATTCCATCACGGGGGTGAGTCACGTGATAAAAACCTCTTTTGTTTTGACGCTCGGGGTCGCGGACGACCCACCGTACCGTTCCAGGGTTAATAAATAACTCAGTTGATTGCATCCTGCCTTTGAGTTCACAACCCTCTCGGCCCGTCACATTGGTGACCCCGGAAGTCGACTCGCTCCCACCGCCTTCCACCCCCACCCCCTCGCCCCTTCATCGTTGGCACTATGACGGACTCTACGGCAGCTGGTGCTGCGGCTGCTCCATTCAAACTTTCATCGTTTGCCAGCAAAGAGGCGTTTGTTTGGTTTCAGCGCGCAGAAGTCCAGTTTCGTATCAGGGGCGTGACTCGCTCAACCACCAAAGCGGATTATGTTCTCGCGGCGATACACGAGGACACCTTCCCAGAAATATCCGACTGGCTTTGTGAACAAGGAGACACCCCAATACAGTAGCGTATGACGCCCTCAAAACATACCTTCTGCAGCAGTACTCGCCGTCGCCAGCCGCCCATATAGCAAATCTTTTTCAGCTCTCGCAACAACCGTTGGGGGACCAAAGGGCTTCGCTTGCCCTCAGGGAAATGACCAGTATCGCTCGCCTTCAAGCTGCCGCAGACGGCTCTCCTCGTGAGGTGAACCTATTTCATGCCCTTTGGATACGCCGTTTACCCCAACCTGTATGCGCTGCCATACCCGATTTTGATAGTTTACCCATAAAGAAATTGATGACCAAAGCCGACGCCCTTATGGACAGCCACTTCAAGACCTCCATCAACGCCCCCACCCGTGACGACGAGGATGCCTATTCAACGTCAACCGAAGCTGACATGAATGCTGTAGGACATACACGCCTACCCCGTGACCTGCCGAAGCGGCGACAAAGCCGCCCACCACCCACCAATCGCTCGCGCCCCAACGAACAACTTCTACAGCCACTTACTACCTCCCATCCGCCGCAGTTTTGCTACTACCACTTCAGAAATCGGGGCAACCGCGAAGATATGTGCCAAGGATTGTCAGTGGCCAAAAAACGTGTAAGTAGGCCATCTGCTTGTGGCGGTGGCCTCCCGTGTTTCTAATCTTTTCTTTTTACAGGATGCAGGAACGGGCGTGCGATTTTTGGTAGACACGGGTGCTTGTCGTTCTCTTTAGCAAAGGAAACTCTTCAAGGCACGACGTAGTCTGTCTACATCTGCCGTCGTCCGCTTGGTAGCTGCCAACGGATCTGCGATACCCACCTACGGTTACGAGAACCTCACATTATCGTTCGGAAACGGTAAATTCAATTGGAAGTTTCTCGTTGCTGAAGTTACAATGCCAATCCTCGGTGCGGATTTCCTCTCTCATTTCCACCTTCTGGTCGATGTCGCCCACCGACGATTGGTCAACGCAGACTCGTACTCGTCGATATCTCTTCAACCCGCCCCCTCTAACCTCGCTCTCCACATCAGCGCACCCATGGATGCCTACGCCCACCTCCTCACGTCGTACCTGGAAGTTTTCCGTCCAGAACTTCGCCAAACGCCAACGGTTCCTGACAAGCACGGTATTTATCACCATATCAAGACGACGGGACCCCCAGTCTTCGCAAAATTCAGACGTCTGGCACCGGAACGATTGGCAGCCGCCAAACAGACGTTCGCCGAAATGGAGGAAATGGGCCTTTGCCAAAAGGCCTCCAGCCCATGGTCGTCACCCTTACACATCGTTCTGAAGAAAGACGGCTCCCTCCGTCTGTGCGGGGATTACAGGCGCCTGAACACGCAAACAGAACCGGATCATTACCCCCTCCGAAACCTTGTCGACGTGACCTCCTACCTGCACAAAGCGAAGGTTTTCTCTACGCTCCACCTCCTGAAGGGGTATTATCAGGTGCCTATGAACCCAGAAGACCTCCCCAAGACTGCCATAACCACTCCGTTTGGTACATACACCTTCAATTACTCCTGTTTTGGCCTTCGTAATGCTGGGGCAACGTTTCAACGTCTCATGGATGGCATCTTAGGGGACCTCCGTTTCTGT
>NC_090741.1:82525630-82530630 GCF_036898095.1 Palaemon carinicauda | reverse complement strand
TCAAGTAATTGAATCGGTGGAAATTCAAACTTACAGCGAATGTTTTAAGATTGAACAGGCTGACATAAGTCTTTCTTTATAGTTTATATAGGAAAAACTTATTTCAGTGCGGTTACTGTTCTTAAAATATTCATATTAATTGTTCTTTACTCCTCTTATAGTTTATCTTTTTATTTCCTTCAGTCACTGTGCTATTTTCACTGATTGAGCCCTACGGATTATAGCACACTGCTTTTAAAACTAGGGTTGTAGTTTAGCTAGTAGCAATGATAATAATAATGATAATAATAATAATAACAATAATAATAATAATAATAATAATAATAATAATGAGAGGGCTGGTGGTTAGCCTACCCTGTAATCTATACCTTCCTCCGTTCTATACATCACCATATGAATTACTTTGATTTGATTCGTAGTTCCATTGTTATAAATATAAATGTTATTCAAAGAACACAGTTATCGAATACCAGTTGTGCTTGTTACTTATTTCAATTTAGCATAACATATAGAAATATCAATCGCATTATTGTCCGATAATTATCTTTATCACGAGCTTATTCCGATGAAGGATAACATTAATAGTCAATAAAACGTTTGGGAAACGACCCCCCTCTTTCAATGACGACACTAAAAGCCAAAAAACGATTGTTATTCCCGACCCACCAAAATTTACGTTCAAAACATGATTTCAATTTCTCCTTTCCAGAAATTTGTCCATGTTTCTTTGCTAACTAGATACATGAAAATGTTCACTTATTATTATTATTATTATTATTATTATTATTATTATTATTATTATTATTATTATTATTATTATTATTATTATTATTATTATTATTTCTATTATTAATAAACACGCTAAGTGTGGTGGGCGGATGATGACCGGTTAAAGAAAGTTCAAAAAATTTGAATAGAAGAGAATTTTTTGTTAAAAGTAATGGCTAATAATCAGACCAAAAGAACTAACGAAGCATTCCCTTCATAACCTCTTCCTCTAACGTGTTATCTGAAGACAGAAAATATTTCTCTCCCCATTATCTCATTTTCCTCTATCAATCTCATAGATTACAAAATCTCCTATTACCAGATATTTGGTCAAAATTGGGAAATAAAACGTTCCTAAACTAAGGTGAAGTTGATAAAACTCGGTATCACTTTTATATAATAAGGAATAAGCTTCTGGTTTATATATATGAATATATATATATATATATATATATATATATATATATATATATATATATATATATATATATATATATATATATGTAAATATATATATATATATATATATATATATATATATATATATATATATATATATATATATATATATATATATGTTTATATATATATATATATATATATATATATATATATATATATGTAAATATATTTATATATATATATATATATATATATATATATATATATATATATATATATATATACATACACAGTATATATATGTATATCTATTTGCATATATATGCATATATATTTTTTCCGGTCACGTTCAGATATCCCCTCGGGTAGAGGGGTGAGCGGTAGTCAAATCTATCTAAATCTTTAGCCATCACTTTGACGTGTCGCATACACTAGTATCTTGGATTAATCTCATATTCCTAGACTGCGTAATCATTATCCAAAATTTTCTACCTCAGAGGATAATGAGATTTTACAAGTTTTTTCTAATTTTTATGACACCTTTCACGTTCAATTTGCACATCGGCCTATCACTGGTAGTCAATTGCATCCAATGGTACTACACCTTATATAGATAGCAATTGAACATTTGGATTCTAGTCTAAGGTATTCGTGCAATGCGGAATCATTATCCAAAATTCTCTACTTTAGGATAATGAGATTTTCCAGTTTCTGTCACTCTTTTGAGACCTTTCAATTTGCACATCGACCAGTCAATCATAGTCAATATACCAAATGTCTTTATGCCTTATATGAATAGTAGAATAACCTCAATTTAAGGCTCACAAAAAAAAAATAAAAAAAAAATATTCACCTTCATTAAATCCATAAATTTTTAAGGATTACATATCCGAAATATCTCCTTACTTACTTTCCCCTTTCAAAGAGAATCACTGACCCGAAAGCAGCGACTCCGCCCCAGAAACTGGGAAATTGGGTGTGGGTTAAAATGAAGGCGACGCCGTGGGAGGAGACCAAAGAGTGGAATATAAGATTGTAATTTATGATGAGGATAAATCCGGGATTTCCCTGGAGGTAATGTACGCTCGTAGTAATTCGTATTTAATGGTTGGCAAAGGGAAACCTCCGCTGCTTTTATTTGTAAGAACTTTCCTCGGTGAAAGATGTGCACAAGAAGGTAATAAAAACCATAAAAATGAATATGAAGGAATATAAAAAATGTATCGTTATCATTAAGAATATTCAAAATAATTAGAAGAAATATTTTAATAATGTAAAACAGTCTGGGATAACAAAGAAACAAAAACCAAATATGAAAATTGGTATAACATATATAGGAAAATATATCATAATCAATCGTATAGGGAAAAACAATCTACTTCATTCAACAGGAAGAGAAATCAAATAATCCCATCACAAAAATTTACAGGTCATATGAAAAACATTAAATAGGGTAAAAACGGAATCAAATAAAAAAAATATAAGTAAATATACAAACAGAAAAAAAACGCTAAAAATTATCAAACAATGTAAGAAAATTACATAAGCGGTACTACGGTAAACATATGGCAGGGAAAAAAGGAAAAAAAAAAACGGTGGTCAACAAAAAGTGGAAGTCATAATCGCATAAATGATGGGAAGTCTGGAAAAGATGAATGAATCCAAAAAGGAAGAAAAAAACAGATAAAAAATTGTTGGAACCGAGAAAAGGGATAACTCCTTCTCTAACAATAAAGTCTTTGGATTAGGGATTGATAAAACACCTTGTAATAGGAATTTATAAAATTAGTTGAGAGAGAGAGAGAGAGAGAGAGAGAGAGAGAGAGAGAGAGAGAGAGAGAGAGAGAGAGAGAGAGAGAGAGAGAGAGGACTCTAGCGTATTAACAAAGAGCAAGTGTCCTACTATACATATGAACATATTTCTATCCTGTCACGCAGAACGGCATTGCCAAACGTATTATTAGTCGGTCTCTCCCCTTCCTTCGGGAAGAGGGGAAGGTGATAGTTTTACTCTGGTCAGAGTGAGTGCCCCCAGAGGTACACTGGGAAATCACAATATCCCACAAATTTCACAAACTGCCATGTTGTAGTTAGGAAAGGGAGAGTAGTGTGGTGAGGGGCGAATCTGTTTGTGCGCGTGTGGGTGAGCATATTTTAATATTTAGCAGATATTTTGACTGGTCGCATTCACTAGTTTAATAAAACTGGATTGATTAATTTGACACAAAGTCATTGGAAAGATATTATTGCCAATCCTAAGGTACGGTCGTTTTAGATTTCTATTCCAAAGCTCGTTATTCTAATACTATTGAAATTATATCCAAAGAAACATGGTATTCTATCTAGTAATAACAATTATTGGACAATCTTGTCCAAAGTCTCATTCAAGTATTTCTTTTACAACATCGTTACCAAGACTTGGGAAGGTAATAAATTACTTGCTTGTGAAATTATTCGCAGAATACCAAATGGAGATTTTTCTTCTTTTAGAATGATTGGTGGTATAGACTTCTGAAGGAGCTGGTTAAAATTTGGGAATTTGTGATTTTTGAAAAGGATAATGAAATCGAGGACAAATTGGTGTGAGAGAGAGAGAGAGAGAGAGAGAGAGAGAGAGAGAGAGAGAGAGAGAGAGAGAGAGAGAGAGAGAGAGAGAGAGATATATTACTTACAGCTAGCACAACTATTAACTGATGTTATCACTTCACTATTACCTAAAAAGAGAAGAGAACATGATGGAAAGAGCTAAGACAACTATACAGTAAGCGATGTTATCATTTCCCTATTATCTATAAAAGAGAAGAGAACATGAAGGAGAGAGAGAGAGAGAGAGAGAGAGAGAGAGAGAGAGAGAGAGAGAGAGAGAGAGAGAGAGAGAGAGAGAGAGAGAATTACTTACAGCTAAGACAACTATAACTGATTTTAAATTTCACTAGTACCTATAAAACAGAAGAGAACATGAAGGGGAGAGAGAGAGAGAGAGAGAGAGAGAGAGAGAGAGAGAGAGAGAGAGAGAGAGAGAGAGAGAGAGAGAGAGAGAGAGAGAGAGAGAGAGTAGTGACGTTTTGACTAGTATATTAGCGAAGAAATCTTAATGACCAGAACGACTTTTACTGTGTTTACATATAAAACACCCGTCACCCCTTGACCTGGGGTGACCTCTCCATAATCCAAACGAAAGCGAAAACGAAACAAAGTCCCCCTAACTTAGAGCTGAAGTACATCAAGAGCCTCCCATAAATAAGCGTTGCTCATGTGGAGAGCAGTAGGGTGATTTACTGGTGAACTCAGCTTTGGTCAAGTGCCTCTTTGGGACCCCCCTCTGTTTGTTGCTTTCCAGAAGCCTGGAACCTGGAAGCCATTTGTCATGAACAGATGGAATGCAGTGAATTGGTACCTCATTAGCTAATTTGCATGATTATGCACTCTAAACGATTTGTGAAGGTAGCGTATATTGAACTATTTCATCTTGAGCTATTTCTAATTTATTCCAGAACAGAGCAACCTCTTCTAGTTTTTCAAGTTTTATTATAAACTAGTTGCTAAAAAATTACGCAGACTTGCAGAACGTATTTGTCCAAGAAAGATTTCTATCGAAAATTTTATTACGAATAATCTTCATTAATGGATTAATGAAAGTTTTACAAATTTATTCATCAGTACCATCCAGTGCCTAGTTTCTTTAAAAAATCAACAGCAAATAAGTATGGCAATCTTAGCAAAATAAAAATCATGATAAACCATAAATTCTTCGTTATCATAAAACAAAAAAATATTCTTACTATCAAGGAATTTACTAGATTCATTAATATAAAATAAAAAAAAACTGT
>NC_090741.1:82513130-82520630 GCF_036898095.1 Palaemon carinicauda | reverse complement strand
TAAGGCTCAATACTATACAGTATTCCAGAAGTTTCATTCGAGCTGTGACCAAACTGTGTAATGGTCTTTCATTCAAACTTGGTGGAAATGTTTTTCTGTTGAGCATGTTGACATAAGTTTTGTTTTATAGTTTGTTACTTATTTGTTTGCCATTAGCATTTACCTTGATGTATTATATTTTTTTCTATTACATAGTTTATTTCATTCATTTATTTTCCGACCTGGGCTCCTTTCCTTGTCGGGAAACTTGGGCTTACAGACTTCTGCCTTCCTAACCAGGGTTGGAGCTTGGTTAACAACAACAACAACAACAACAACAACAACAATAAATATGATGATAAAAATAATAATACATTTGTAAATGTACATAGGCTAAACGATACTAGGCTATAATATAAAAGAAAAATAGCGTTTAATTCTCATAAAGGGAATGCTATCACCTACATAAGCTTTTCTTTTCCTTTGAGACATTGTTATTATAACAGGATTTACTCAAAGATAAAAGATATTAAGTAAATTACAGTTACAAGAACATTTGTTTTCTAGGAATCAGTTTTATAGAATTGTTTGTCCAACATGTTTAAAATTACTTTGCTCTGACTCCTCTTCTCTTAAAAAAACAATATTGAGGAATATATTTAGATCGATTTCCACTAATTATTCATATATACAATGCCTCTCTCTCTCTCTCTCTCTCTCTCTCTCTCTCACTCTCTCTCTCTCTCTCTCTCTCTCTCTCTCTCTCTCTCTCTCTCTCAAAGGAAATAAATCAATAATTAATATATTCAGATCGATTTTCACTGATTATTCATGTATACAGGCACAATCTCTCTCTCTCTCTCTCTCTCTCTCTCTCTCTCTCTCTCTCTCTCTCTCTCTCTCTCTCTCTCTCTCTCTCTCTCTCTGTAAGATTCTAAGGAAGGACATATTTCGACAAACACTGATTATCTATAAATGAAACCTCTCTCTCTCTCTCTCTCTCTCTCTCTCTCTCTCTCTCTCTCTCTCTCTCTCTCTCTCTCTCTCTCTCTCTCTCTCTCTTGCTAAGCGAATACCTGATGGCCTTGCAAAAATAGATTTTGATAACAGCAAAATTTACGAACGTGTCCTGCATGAATTCTTCCATCTATTGAAGGTGATAATTCACATCCGAATTGTCAGGATAAGGAACGACCTTCCGGTGGTGGAGGATCCATAAGAATAGTTTAGTGTTATCATAGTGAATAGCTTAAACCCTTTCTGTTTTGAATATTTTGGAAAACTTATTTGGCCTGCATTCATCGCTTTCAAATACGTTTAAGACTCTCGTAAAAATATTTTCGTTTTATGGGTGATTTCTTTTTGTAAACACCAAATTTTTAGGAACATGGGGCGGGGCGTAGGGGGTCTGGTGTCCTTGGGGGTGATGAGCAGAAGCTGGATTGGGGCTATTTATGGATAATCATAAGAACAAGAACGATCTAAAAGTCTTTTTAAAATTCTGAAGGATTTATATCCTGAATTACTTATTTTTGGTAATTTAATATATATCTAAAAACCTCAGGGGGTTAAAAACATAATCTCAAAAGTAATTGTTATCTTTACCTCGTATATATTGTAAATTCTTATACTATTTCAATGAGCTTATATTTGAAATTCAAAAGTAATTGTTATATTTACCTCTTAAATATTGTAAATTATTTTACTGATTATATTAATTTGTATTCAAGACACAGATAATTATTATCTCTACCTCGTAAATATTGCAAATTCCCTTACTAATTCATTGAGTTTATATTTCAAACTCAAAAGTAATTGTTATATTTATCTCTTAAATATTGTAAATTCTGTTACTAATTCAATGAACAAATATTTAAAAAATATATGAAAAAGGATTTGAAAAAAATCTAGCGCTCAGTGACTTTGATATAGTAGTAAAAATTCAATGGAATATTGCTGTTATATCAGTGGAAACAGTGGTTACTCACGAAGGGTTTTCGTCAAAATCCTTTTAAACACGCAAGAAGTTAACTGAAAAATATAAAAAATGACAGGAAATTTTCAAATAACTAGCGTTTTAATGATACGTTTCTATTTATCTATCTACTAAGGCACTTCCCCAATTTTGTGGATAGCAAATAAAAGAGAGAGAGAGAGAGAGAGAGAGAGAGAGAGAGAGAGAGAGAGAGAGAGAGAGAGAGAGAGAGAGAGAGAGAGAGAGAGAGAGAGAGAGAGGAGAAGAAGAAGAAGAAGAAGAAAATGGGACTTTTATTCTCTTTGCTACTTCCAGTCGGACGATGGATTCAGTCAAGTTGGGGTGGTACTGCTAAGGTGCCACAGCCCACACTCCCCCGTTATCCACCACAATTGAAGCTTCATATACTGAATCCCATACGGCTGCTATCTAAGAGGTCACCGTGTCGACCAGAGAAAGCAGCCAGCCCTACTTTTACTGGCGTTGAAGTATAATAATTTAATAACAATCAATTATGGTCAATAAACTACAAACATGGACGTTGTTAACATTATCTATTCCCCCTAAGAATGAAAGTAGATGTTATTATTGATAACTTTTAAAATGAAAAAAAATACGTAGTGCAGTTATAAGAACAAACGGTTATCCCTACAACTGCAAAAAATAGAAATAAGTATTTGTTCTTATTTCTATATTTTGTCTTAATTTTTTTTCTCAGGAACCGACGAGATGAATACCTTGAAAGATGCAAAACCAAAGAAAAAAACAAAAAAACTAAATCATAGTGGAAGTTAGACGGAGATAGTAAATGAGCCTAAAAATTTCTTACTTCAGCACACAGATTTGCGGAAAAATTTAAAGTAACTACTACCATGAATCCTGTCAATTGCTAACCCAAGGATTTCTGGTTTTCTGTGTGGTAGTCCAGAGGAAATCTTTATTTGTCTGACGATGGAATGTATTATGGCCTTCAGCCCCGAACAAATAATTCCCTTTTAATTTTATGAACAGCTCTTCACACAGAGCCTTTCCAGCAGAATTTGTTCGAATTTGGTCACATACAAGAACACATACTTTTAAAGGGATTAGCTTGCCATGCGATATTACCTTTGATTCTAGCATTCAAGTTACTTTTGCAGAGAAATTCTGCCGTGAGGTAAGGTCTCCTAGCCTGTAAATTTTTGGGGGGATTATGACAATTACATTTTTATACGAAAAAATATTTACTGTTGGTGGACATATGCACTCGGGTGTTTTTTACTGTTTTTCTTTTACATTCCCTATAATATGGATAGACAGCCTTTTATGAATTTTTATATTTGATCAAAGCACATTTTGGTAATCACATACTTAAAAAATAACTCTTATTGACCGAGGGTTTCTTTAATCTTGATTAAATAAGTGAAAATTCACCTTGCAATATGCAAGGCATGGGCTCATTTAGCCAGTGAGAGCTTATTTGGATGAAGAAACTAATAACTTCTATTTGCTAATATATTTTAAACAGATGTCATGTTGACAGAGGAATACGATCTATAGTATGCAATGCCTACTTGTTTTTTATTTTTCTTAAATCTGCGAAAAAGTGTGGCTTCTTATTAATTCGAGGGTAATACAAAATTAACTTTTCACCTTTCCTTATGTTCTGTTTTCCAATTCTATGTTTAAAAGTCAAGTATTGAATTATTTTTAGCTTTTATAAAAAAATAAAAATAAATGACAGATATGAATATAAAATTTAAAAGTCTAGGCTTTCCGCTCGAAATTTTAGTCTCTGTAATCATAATCATACCTCGTTTCGAAACGACTGTATGTATGCCATCCATAATGATTAAAAATTATGCGTCGGTTTCGACTCATTACCTCCAGTCTCCACCATCAAATACCCAACTCCCACAAAAATGTGATATCCCAAAATTCCAACATTACATAATATCTATTTTTAGTTGTCAAAGAGCTATTTTAGCTTCATTATTACACTCAATGAACTTACCTTTATACATTTCTACAGCTGAATAATTTCCCCACACAAAAAAAAGCGCATGTTTTTTTCGAATGATGGAACGAACTTATTTGAATAATTGGAAGAAGCATTAATGATGTCACACTATAGATGACTCGGTCTAAATTGTATCGGCAACTTGACTGCTTTTATCTATTTTTTTCTAATTTTGGGCGATGTAAAAAAAAAATAGTTAAAACTCTTTGAGTTGTAGTACAGCAGAGAGACATTTATTAACGTAGGTTGATAGCTTTTGATGTTCCCCACTCACACATTCATCCTCATACACATATATGTGTAGGAGTTTCAAATTACACAGAGGGAATTTTACAAAATACACGCAAACACCTACCCTTTCCCTTCCCCCAACAAATAAATTTCCGTTTTATTGAATAATGCAGGGAAAACCATTCGAAATATACATCCACAAATCATTACAATTTACCACATATTCTTGACCATACGCTAACCCTAAACATTCAGTGGCGTAGCAAATGGAGTGAGAGGGGCCATTTTGAAAATAGCCCCTGGACCTCCAAAGTAGGGTCACAAAATAAAGGTAGGTAAGTATACATTTAAAATTACCACCAACTCACGGGGGTAAGGAGAAAGGACGGGGAGCACTACTTACTAAGTGGACTCCCCGGTGGTCCAAATCTCTAGCTATGTCACTGATAAACACTAGACTACGACCCATAGAAAACCTTTAAGTATGGTTTACAAAAGAAAAAAAATTGGTCTGAGGGAAGAATGGGGATAGGTATTTTTTTGCTAATTTGGGTGTGCTGAATTCACATTTATAAATAGTTTTGCTCTATCACCTCTAGTTTTCTGGCTTTTAAATTGTCTCATTTTAGTATAAACAGAGAATATATGTGCACATTTCAATAGTTGCAGCAGCTTATAACAGATAAAACAGGATAGATAAAGAACTCTGATTGAATCAATACACTTGGATGACACAATTACACAATTCATAGTACCACATACAGTCAAAAGTGTGTTTTCTTAGAAGATCTGGTGTATTTTGCCCCCGGGATGTCACGCAAGAGCACCCAGCAGAAGTCCCCCATCATGCTGGGGTTCCATTTACCTTGATAGTTGCTCTCCATCTTCGTAATGTCTTGGTGGAATCTTTCTCCAATCTCATCACTCACTGCTCCAAGGTTTGGCGGGAAGAAGTTGAGGTGGGAATGGAGAAAGTGAATCTTGAGTGACATTCGGCACCCCATATCCTCGTAAGACTTTAGCAACTTTTCTATACAGGCTTGATAATCTGGTACGCGTGTGTTACCAAGGAAGCCACTACAGACTGACTTGAATGTTTCCCATTCTCTCAGTTCCTTCAAGTTAAGAAGCTCCTCAAAATCAGTATCCTTCAGCACTTCTCGGATCTGAGGTCCGACAAAGATGCCCTCTTTGAGCTTAGCACTAACACCTGGGAACACAGTAGATAAGTGTTGGAAGGCAGCACCTTTTTTGTCCAACGCCTTCAAGAAATACTTCATCAATGTGAAGAGGAGGAAGAAGCACCTTATTCATGTCCACCAGAGGATTCCCCTTGACGCCGTGTTCACCACGAACAAAAGTGATTCTAGACCCACAGTCTATCTGCCTGTAATGCTGGGATACAGCTCGACTATCCCAGAGACAGAGAAAACAACAGTACTTTGTGAAGTCCGCTTGCATACCCATAAGAAGACCAATGACCTTGAGGTCCCCACACAAACTCCATTGGTACTCGCTATACTTAATAGCTTCTAAAAGAAGCTCCATGTTCTCATAGGACTCCTTTAGATGGACAGACTGTGCAATGGGAATGCTGGGATATTTATTCCCGTTGTGCAGAAGCACAGGCTTGAGACTTCGCTTGGAAGAGTCTATGAAAAGACGCCAGTCTGAAGGATTATGTGGCAAACCAAGGGACGTGAACAAGCCAGGTATGTTGGTGCAGTAGCAAAACTTGTTTTCCATGTCGAAAAAGGAAGCAAGGTCTTTGTTCCGATTCCTGAAACTTGTGTTGCTTACATCTTCCTGAACTAGGTTCCACTGTTTAAGCAGAGAAGCCAAGAGCTCTGACTGCTGTTTTGACAGATACAAATCACGAGCAAGATCATTCAGGTCTTCTTGCGTGATCCAGTGTGGCTCCTTGCCACTTGTTCCTGAATATGAAGACTCAATATCTTCCAAAGATATTTACTCGGCAGAATCCTCCCTTGAAGGCATTTCTTCATCTAATGAGGAAAGAAGATCCTTATTTACTGGAGGTGTGGGTACAGGAAGATCATTTGAATGGGGAACGGGTCTCATAGCAGATGGAAGGTTGGGATATTTGATCTTTTTCCTAGAAGATGCATTGAAACCAGTTATATTAGTTAAACAAAAATAGCAATCATCTGCATGGCTTCGTGGCTCTCTCCAAACCATCGGGACTGCTAAGTTGAAAGCTGCTTTCTTACCATTAAACCATGCAGTTAGTCCATTGTAGCAGGGTTTACAACAGATGTGTGGAGCCCAAGACTTGTCCTGATCACCAATTTTACAGTCAAAATAGTAAAAGTAGGCGGTTCTGAGGAGGGAAGTGATGGTTCGACGCTGTGCAACTGTTGTGAAGTCCCCACACACGTAGCCGAAAGAATTGGCATTGTTGAGGCCTCCTCGATGTTTTGACGTGCTTGAAGCCATTGGAGAATCTGAAAATATAACAAAGTAAAACTAAATCATATGCAAGGCAGTAAAATGTGCATTGGAAAATGTAATACTAATATTTAGCTACCCAAAAGATGTGTAACACGATGGTTGAGGGACAGCAACCTCCTGCGCCACCTGCAAGACAACCTCTTCCAATGACTGCCAGAGCACTACTGTGTGTGGATTGAGACCTGCTGCCCTAACTGCCAAAATCCGTCTTGATATATAATTATATATATAATGCAATGCAATCACTTACATTTAGTACATAATAACTAAAAAAAAGCCATAGGTCTCACAATATTAGAATTAACCCTGAACGCATATACGCCTTTATGTACCGTATATGCACAAAATGCACACTATGCATATCTAAAAAAACTAGAGGTGATAAGTAAAAACGGTTTTCAAGTTTGAATTCAGCACTCCTAAACTAGGTAAAAACGGGTATTTTTGTGAGTACCAATGGAGTCTGTGTGGGGACCTCAAGGTCATTGGTCTTCTTATGGGTATGCAAGCGGATTTCACAAAGTACTGTTGTTTTCTCTGTCTCTGGGATACCAGTCCGTTATAGCAACTAAATCTAACACCACCTCCACCCCTCGACATGATTCTCCCAATAATCACCAAGCCAAAGAAGGCCCATTTCTTACACACGCATCACTAAGTAAATATTCAAACTCTCTCTCTCTCTCTCTCTCTCTCTCTCTCTCTCTCTCTCTCTCTCTCTCTCTCTCGAGATGTCCTTAAGAGCAAAGGGTTTCTGGTTCGATCGTAAGTGATGATAAAGAAAACTGGTTGTTGTAAATAGAAAAATAATGCCTTTAATAACATGTGTAGTGGTATATAGCGT
>NC_090741.1:82493130-82495630 GCF_036898095.1 Palaemon carinicauda | reverse complement strand
AATACCCTTACAAGGTGTTTCACTTTGGACCACGATATCCAAACCATATTTCATGAATTACTTCTCCACTTGCTGTAACTTCATGCCAGGTATTTGCTCAGACAGCATCCATAACGTTTAAAACGCTTCCAGAAGACGAAAACTACTAACCGATCATTGCTCAGATAACGTCCATAACATAATCAAAAGCCTTACTGATTTAAAGATACATTATCAATGCTGAGATCTGGATGTTGAGGAGCCACTGTCTTTGACCTACTTAAACCGATAATAATAATGTAACCAGGATTGTAACCTTTAAATAACAATGCTTGCTAACCAAAACCATGCAATAGACTAGTTACAGACAGCGAACCATTGGTGAGTGGCATACACATAACACTCTATATAAAGTTTTACCCAACGATTTAACTCCTGGTGATAATCAAGGAGCAATATCAAAAGACTGTTAAATGCCAGATTTTATTTAAACAACAGAAGCAAAGGTTTAATACAGTATGTATTTAACTAAAGTAATGACCATGCCATCTATTCAGTTGTACTTTGTAACTCTTTTCTTGCGTATTTTGTTCAATTGTAAGTTCGCAATACCACCAGTGAATGTACATATAATTTTCTAACATAGTAAAGAAAATATAGTTTGGACTTCAAGGAAAAATTATCAAGAAAAAAACAAAAAGCCAAAAGAATTTAAATCTTATTGGAGCAACAACAATAATAATAATAATAATAATAATAATAATAACAACAATAATAATAATAATAATAATAATAATAATAATAATAATAATAATAATAATAATAATAATAATAATAATAAAAACTCGTAAAGACAAAATGAAACGAAAAAGTTAATAGCTTTTATAAAATTATCTGTTTTTTTCTTATCTTGAATTGTAAACATAAAAAAATAAGAAAAAAAATAAACGGCCACGAAGCGAGAGGAAAAACAGGGCCATAAAAGGCCAGGAAGAGGATGTGATGGACATCAAAACATGTGCCTCAATTGCTCTATAAATATACAGTCTTTAGAGAGAGAGAGAGAGAGAGAGAGAGAGAGAGAGAGAGAGGGAGAGAGAGAGAGAGAGAGAGAGAGAGACTAATGGATATCTCATTTGCAAGTTCGTTTTGTGTATTCTTCTGTATTTTACCTGGACATGTAAACGAGGGTCTCCTGAATGAGATGAGGAGAATTAGGTGGTTTTCTTGTACCATATGAATAGACAATAAACTTACTACATCCTAAATAACTAACAGTAGTATCTTATATAAACACTCACATACCTTAATATGCTTAATATGCATATGAACTTTCTAGCCCTCCTATAGTAGATTGCTTCTATATGTTTACTTCATTGATCTTTTCCTTTTGCTTATCTTTTTTATCTTTATAAAATCATCATCATCATCATCAATATTATTATTATTGATATTATTATTATTATTATTATTATTATTATTATTATTATTATTATTATTATTATTATTATTATTATTATTATTATTATTATTATTATTATTTTAGGTGTGATTCACGACGGCAAATTAACTTTATAGAAACACATTAGGTCTGTGTCTTCTTCGATTGCACAAAAAATTGGCTTATTGAGAAAGTCTTACAAGATTTTCGGTAATCAATCAATTCCGAAGAAGTATTTTAATTCTTTCATTCCACTTGTTTTGAGTATTATTCTCCTGTATGGTGTTCAGCTGCTGATTCTCATCTTAATTTGTTGGACAGAAACTTACGGTCTATCAAATTTCTTATTCCTGATCTAGATATTAATCTGTGGCACCGTCGTTCAATTAGTTCATTATGCATGTTGCATAAGATTTTTCATAACTCTGACCATCCTTTACATTCAGATCTCCCTGGACAATACTATCCTGTTCGTAATACTAGGCAGGCAGCTAATTCTAATAGCCAGGCCTACTGCATCATGAGGCTCAGTACTACACAGTACTCTAGAAGTTTTATTCCAGCTGTTACCAAGTTGTGGAATGATCTTCCTAATCGGGTAGTATAATCAGTAGAACTTCAAAATTTCAAAGATGGAGCAAATGTTTACATGTTGACCAGGCTGACATGAGTCTTTTTATAGTTTATATAGTAGATATCTGTTTTGGCGTTGTTACTTTTTTAGAATGATTTATTGTTAATTTATTCTCACCGTTTATTTATTTCCTTATTTCCTTTCCTCAGTGAGCTATTTTTCCCTATTGGAGCCCTTGGGCTAATAGCATCTTGCTTTTCCAACTAGGGTTGTAGCTTGGCTAGTAATAATAATAATGATATTATTATTATTATTATTATTATTATTATTATTATTATTATTATTATTATTATTATTATTATTATTATTATTTTTAATAAAGGGTACTGATTGTAAAAAAAAAAACAGCTTTCTAGGAAAGGCTGATAACATAAATCATGCCTTTCACATTCTAACAGAAAGTCTTTCATGTAAATGTGGCGCAATGTAACTATTACTGATATGAT
>NC_090741.1:82479623-82484623 GCF_036898095.1 Palaemon carinicauda | reverse complement strand
GACTCTAATCTTTATGATACAATGTGACAGAAACATGTACATTCTCATAAAAGTGTTTTACCATTTAGATTTTATATTGAACATTTTAAGTGGTAGGGAACACTCAAGCATACATAAGAATACATACATAGAAATTTTGCATTTACATGCTTTCCATATGGCTCTTTAATATAACACGGCAATGGAAGGTGTTAACCTTTAGAAAGACTCATATTCGAGCTTGCAAAATGAAAATAGGGTTTATGAAAATTGGAGAAAAGAGTTTGTTTGCCACAAATTCATGTTGACTAATGGTAGTGAAGAGAAGTTTTATGGACTGGGGAAAGCATTTGAAAGTATTTGGGCTGGTTATCACGAATATATATACACAATTGCAATATATTGCAATCTCGCTGTAATGATTAAATGATGCAATTTGTATAAAATTTGCCGAGAATTGCAAATACAGGAAATATGTATGATTACTTAATGACTTGTGAGTCTATTAAGAATGGTTTTTATTTTGTGAGTGGAAATCATAATTTGCTGGAATATTTCCCTACCTGCGTCTAAGAAATAGTACAGATTTGTGAGCTTTCTTTTTCTTTAAATAACTGTTGGTAAAGTCTAATGTGTAATTGGTGATAGCATTATGTTGAGATAGTACGTATGAATACACACACACACACACACTCACACACACACACGCACATATATATATATATATATATATATATATATATATATATATATATATATATATATATATATATATATATATATATATATATATATATATATATATATATTATACATATGAATATATATATATATATATATATATATTATACATATGAATATATATATATATATATATATATATATATAAATATATATATATATATATATATATATATATATATATATATAAATATATGTATATAAATATATATATATATATATATATATATATATATATATATATATATATATATATATATATGTATATATATATATATATATATATATATATATACATATATATATATATATATATATATATATATATATATATATATATATATACTGTATATATATATATATATATATATATATATAAATATATATATATATATATATATATATATATATATATATATATATATATATATATATATATATATATATGATATGAAGATTTGTGAAAAAACAATCGAGGAATTTCTTATATACTTCTTTTGATTATACCAAAAATTTTAAAATTAAGCTCGCGTAGCTCTTAATATAAGTACATTTTCCATCTTTGAAATAGATCCTTGTTCGTGCATATTCCTTTCATTATTCCTCGGTATATTGCCAAAGCTTTTTCTAATTTTTAGGACTCTTACCTCTTGGAAGCAGTTATAAGAACAGAGATCCATTAAACTGCCATATTATGAGAGACGTCCAATTAGGTTGAATTTCGATTTTTACGAGGCGAAGTTCTGTAATTATATAAGAAGTTCGAGGAACAATGAATAGCCAGGGGAATTATCGGAATCGGAATTACCTAATTCCTTAAATATCCTTCGCTGAAGAGAGTTTTTCCAATCACTGCCTTTCGGATCATTTTGTTTTATCCTGTTTCGAAACCTTTCTTCGCTGATGGAATAGTTGTTGCCTTCATTTTAACTGAAGCGTCAGACTTGAAATAATGGTGTAATAATATGATCAGCACTTTCCGGTATTATTATATCATTTCTTAACTGTAATTATGGTTCAGAGCATAACGGTCAGATGGCCAACTTTGCATCCTACTATACCTAAGAACCAAAGTCTAACTACATAGCGCTTTGATTTGAAGATTAGAGTTGCCACACTTTCTTACCCCTTCTCGTCCCATTTTACGTGTAGACAGGGTCTTAATGACATTGCAGCAGCCACCCGTTGAGATACTACCGCTGGAGAGTTATGGGGTCTTATGATTGGCCAGACAGTAGTACATTGGATCCTTCTCTCTGGTTACGGTATTTCTTCCTTTTGTCCACACACACACACACACACACACACACACACACACACACACACGCACGCACACAATAGTCTGGTCTATTCTTTTCATATTCTCCTCTGTCCTCATACACTTGACAACAATGAGAATATCAAACCATTCTTCTTGCTGCACTGTAATTGTTCAGTGGCCGCTTTTCTCTTTGACAAAGGTAGAAGAGACGCTTTAGCTGTGGTAAGCAGCTCTTCTAGGAGAAGGACACTCTAAAATCAAACCATTGTTCTAGAATCTCTGTTAGTGCCAAGGCCTCTGCACCAGGGTCTTCCGTTATCTTAGAGTAAAGTTCTTTTGCTTGAGGGTACCCGTAGGCACATTGTTTGATCTTATTTCTCTTCCTCTTGTTTTGTTAAAGTTTTATAGTTTATATAGGAGATATCTATTTCAGTGTTGTTTCTCTTAAAATATTTTATTTTTCTTTGTTTCCTTTCCTCACTGAGATATTTTCCCTGTTGGAGCCCCTGGGTTCATAGCATCTTGCTTTTCCAAATAGGGTTGTAGCTTAGCAGGTAGTAATAATAATAATAATAATAATAATAATAATAATAATAATAATAATCTTTTTATAAAGATAAAAAAAGATAAGTAAAAGGAAAAGATGAATGAAGTAGATTTATAGAAGCAAACAACTAATGAAAAGCTTGAGAGCTCTTATGCATATTAAGCATATTAAGGTATGCGATTGTGTATGTATGATTTTACTGTTAGCTAGTTTCGATGTAGTAAGTTTAGTTTTTTATTCTTATGATCCAGGAAAACAACCTAATCTTCCTCATCCCATTCAGGAGATCCTCATTTAGACGTCCAATTAAAATACAGAAAAATACTCAAAACGAACTTGCAAATGAGATACCAAATTTCTCTCTCTCTCTCTCTCTCTCTCTCTCTCTCCTCTCTCTCTCTCTCTCTCTCTCTCTCTCTCTCCTCTCTCTCTCTCTCTCTCTTTCTCTACATATGTACACTATTTACTTTCAACTATATCACCTTCCCCACACATGTTTACTTGATTTACCTTCTTTATCACCTTTTTTCATCAGTTCTCTCTCTCTCTCTCTCTCTCTCTCTCTCTCTCTCTCTCTCTCTCTCTCTCTCTCTCTCTCTCTCTCTCTCTCCACATGTACACTATTTACTTCCTTCTATATCAACTCTCCCACACACCTACACTTTATGTACCTTCTTTATCACGTTTTTATCTCTCTCTCTCTCTCTCTCTCTCTCTCTCTCTCTCTCTCTCTCTCTCTCTCTCTCTCTCTCTCTAATGACTGTATATTTATAGAGCAATTGAGGCGCAAGTTTTGATGTCCAGCGCATCTTCTTCCTGGCTTTTTATGGCCCTGTTATTCCTCTCGCTTCGTGGCCTCTTATTTTTTTCTTTTTTTTTTTATGTTTGCGATTCAAGATAAGAAAAGAACAGATAGCTTTATAAAAGGTATCAGCTTTTTCGTCTCAGTTTGTCTTTACGAGTGTTTATTATTATTATTATTATTATTATTATTATTATTATTATTATTATTATTATTATTATTATTATTATTATTATTATTATTATGCATGTTATTGTTTTTTTTTTTTTTTTTTTTTTTTTTAAATATCTCCTTAAAGTCGAAACTACATTTTCATAACTATTTTGCTAGAAACTTGTTATGTACATTCACTGGTTTTATTGCGAACTTACGATTAAAAAAATTACATAAGAAAAGAATTAGAAAGTGCAACTTATATATGGCATGATCATTACTGTAGTTAAATACATATTGTATTAAACCGTTGCTTCTGTTGTTTAAATAAATATGGCCTTAACCAGCACGGGATCTTGCTCCTTCATTATCATCGTTGGGTAAAACTTTATATAAAGCGTTGTGTATGCCACACACCAAGGGTTCGCTGTCTGTAATTGATCTATGACCTGGTTTGGTTAGCATGAGTATTATTTAAAGATTACAATCCTGGTTACATTATTATTATCAGTTGTAGGTGGGTCAAGGAGAGTGGCTCCTCAACACCAGATATCAGCATTGATAATGTTTCTTTAAATCTGTATGGCTTTTGATTACGTTATAGACGTTGTCTGAGCAATGATCTGTCAGTAATTTTAGTCATCTGGAAGCATTTTAAATGTTATGGATGCTGTCTAAGCAAATATCTGGCAGGAAGTTACAGCAAGTGGAGAAGTAATTTATGAAATATGGTTTAGATATCTAGATCCTAAGTGAAACACGTTGTAAGGGGATTGGTTCTTTTATTATTTTCGAAGAGTGATTTAACAGGTAAGAAGCATTTGGGATATTTTACTTTTCGAAATATTTAAAACATCTACTATTATTTCATCATCATCTCCTCCTACGCCTATTGACACAAAGGGCCTCAATCTTAATTATTTGCTACTACCACCAAGATCTGCACCAGCAGCGGATCCAGACTGCTGCGACCCTCCCACTGAGAGAGGCGCTATGGAAGCCCCATCCATAGCGCCACTCTCAGCGCCAAAGACAGTGCCCCGGCGGCCGAGTATAGGGAACCCTGCCGACAGTATTCGATAACAGTGGTTTCCAAGAAATCAAGTTAATTCTGGGAAAAATTTAAATAAACAGTACGTCAGGAAAACTCAAAACTAAACGTAAGCAAGCTTCTGATGAGATAGTCATACATTCTGTGTATCTTATCTTTTCATTGATAAGGGAGAACCAAGAAGATGATTCTCATTTCATGAATAACTGTTATCTTCCAAGACCCTGACGGAATATAAGGCCTTTAGAATATCGAGGAAACCTTAGTATTCATTCCAAATTCTTATTTTCAATTTTTTATTATGGAAAAATATTATGACACAAGATTGTTTGTTTTGGTGACCCAGCGGACTCGTATCATAGAGAGAGGAATACGTAAAGCCTTGAGGTCATTGTGAATTTCCGGATTTTGAGATGGAGAAAGCGCCTGTTATTGACACATTAACTTTTAAAATTGTGAGCACAAT
>NC_090741.1:82467123-82474623 GCF_036898095.1 Palaemon carinicauda | reverse complement strand
TGTCATGAAGTCAAGTTGACATGAACAATGAATTGTGTATCTGGTAGTCATTCGACGCTCATTGTCAAATCTTTGAACAGCGTGTGGTTACCATAGGCAAAAAAAAAAAAAAAAAAAAAAATAAATAGATAAATATATAAAAAATGCTGAAAAACGAGAGGAAGAAAAGGAAGTTCGCTTCAACTTGCTGTTTAAAAAATTTCAGTATTAAATGTGTGTATTTATTAATTTATACTGAATAACCCGGTGATGGGACCTTTGAGTGTATTCAGTCCCAGGAGTGTTGAATGGAT
The DNA here is from genome assembly GCF_036898095.1 of Palaemon carinicauda. Lineage (NCBI taxonomy): Eukaryota > Metazoa > Arthropoda > Malacostraca > Decapoda > Palaemonidae > Palaemon > Palaemon carinicauda. The sequence goes on along the minus strand of NC_090741.1, from coordinate 82,474,330 downwards.
TGGGGTTGTGGTATTAGTGGAGATAATTTTTACTTTTTTCTTTACAAGAGTGTATTTTGATTTGAGTTCCTTTTTTGCCTAACAGCCGAAGTAATACAAATGACGATGATAATGAAAGAGATATTTACGAAATAATAATAATAATAATAATAATAATAATAATAATAATAATAATAATAATAATAATAATAACCACAGAATAAATTAATGAAAGGAAATATAAGATTACGTCCTGATTAGTTTCGTGATACTTCAAAGGAAATGAATTATCACGAAACTAGTCAGGTCTTAATCTCATATTTTTTATTTACATTTTCCCTGTGGTATATTTTGCAAACACACACACACAATCATGTATATATATAAATATATATATATATATATATATATATATATATATATATATATATATATATATATATATACATATATATGTGTATATATATATATATATATATATATATATATATATATATATATATATATATATATATATATATATATATATATATATATATATATACACATATGTGTATATATATATATATATATATATATATATATATATATATATATATATATATATATATATATATATATATATATATATATATTTATATATATATATATATTTTTGGGCTCAAGCCATGTCGTCCTGATGGAAGTTCCTATAGGGTAGCTTCCTAGGGTATATTACAACTACGGCGATATTCCCAGAGAATTTACCTTAAGGTACCAGAATTCTAACTCCTGGAGCGAGTATCCCTCGTGAAAGGGATATCGCGACATATCAGAGGACGTATTCTAGACACGTCACATGGCAATCTACATCCTGGACAGAGATTTCGTCTCGTAGGAGGTGATTGGCGAGATACGAATTCGGGAAAGAAAAAGGGGAGCCGCTCCCAAGGCTTCCCTATCCCCCGATTCGTATGCGTGCCTGGCGCCAATCCTGGCGCCATCTGTTTTCCTTTTTGCGTAGCTTAACAACTCGGTGTTTTTTCCTGTTTTTCTCGCAAATCTTGGATTTATTCGGCTTTTCATGGCTTCTCCGTTTTCGTTGACCTCTGATAAGTTGAGTATAGTGTCTGTTATGTATAAATGTAGGCTCTTGGTAAATTTTGAGTGATTAATAGGATTAATCTTTGATACAAGAGCCGTAGCCTACCAGAGGTGTCCTGGACACTGTCGCTCGCTAGGTATAAATTAGTTAGTCAGAGCGACATTCCTGGTTGTTTTGCTTTAATAAATTTTAGCTATTTAGCATTACATAGGATTTCCTTTCGTGCTTAGTATTATTTGGCGAAGTATTTGCCATTCTGGCCTACGCTAGGCCATGTAGCCTAGTCGTTTGGTCCTAGTACTTCATGCATGATTTTGGTTTTTCCGAGTGTAATTAAAATTTTATTGAAGCTTTAGGCTATATTTTATACATTTTAGACTGTGTGGAATATTTCCAAGATTGTATACGTGTGAGTTTCGGTGAATTAGGTAATCGATTCTCTTGGTGCCTAGGCTAATTGCTTATGGAGCCTTAGTATACTTTATTGTACTCCCCGGTTGCTTTCTTTTCTTCGGAGAAGGTATGCAATCCCTTTCCCTCTGTTTAAGCCTTGGGCTTATCCCTAAGTGGTTTTTTTCCGAATTTATTTTCGATAAAACTACACTAGGGTGTTACTGTACCTTCCTGTTCCTGTAGTTATGGTTCAAGAGGGACAGAACAACAGAGTTTTTAGTCTGAGTCTGTGTTGTCTGGCTTGGGGCTGAGTCCCCCACGCTGACCTAACACATACAAAGGGAGCTTAGCTCCCTTAGGTCACTACCGAAGGTTTCTGTAGTTATGATTCCTTCTTTTGTGATCTACCAGACTAGTCCTGTTTCTGTTCTCGGGGGAGGATAAGTTCTTCCCTTGGGAGTAGCAACGCCTTCCTTGCTTTGGTGCTCTGGAAGCTGGCAAGTATTGCTGGCCTTTCCCCTTAGATCTCCCTTAGGCTAAGATAAGTTTCTTGGCTGCGGGTGATCTGTCACTAAAGCAAGGTTGGCAGGACCCTCTTGTCCCTTCCCCCTCTATCTCCGTAATGGCCTAGCCATTACTGTACTGTACGTCGTTCTACATCTAGACCTAGTATAGGTTAGGATGTGGAATTGACTCAGCCCCTTGCCGTCCGGCAGAGCTGGCCGGCAGGGGTCTTACTGTACTGTACGTCGTTCTACTTCTGGACCTAGTATAGGTTGGGATGTGGAATTGACTCAGCCCCTTGCCGGCCGGCAGAGCTGCTGGCCGGCAAGGGTCTTATGTTTTCAAGTGCTGCCCGGACCTCTCTTGGTCCCTCATCCATGCCTGCCGGCAGAGCCGGACGGTATTGGTCAAGGAAGCCTGAATTAGTTTCTCCCCTTCCTTATATGCCCTCTTTCGGTTGCCGGGCTTGGAGGTTGTGTACACTCTTATCCCGGCATCCATTCTATTTTTCTTCTAGTGCTGTACCTGTCCCGGCTGCCGGCCTATGAGGCCGGCAGCCGGGCAGGTGTAGTCCTCTGGTTCTTTTGCTGCCGGCTGGCATCGGTCTTGTACCTTTGCCGGCCGGCTTGTGTCAGTCCTTGTCTGCCGGTCACCAAGAGTGTGGCCGGCAGCTGGGTACTACCTTGTGTAGTTGCTGGCCGGCAGCCATTGCCGGCCAACACTGGCTGTTACCGGCCGGCAGTTGCTGCCGACCGGCACAGGCATTTGAACCAGAGTGCTGCCGCCCTATAGCTGTTAAGTAGTATACTTTAAAGCTAGTTGTGGTGTGTGCCGGCCGGCAAAGGCAGGCCGGCACACATCCCCCTATACTGTACTAGTATTCTTCTGTATAGCATATACAGTAAGAAGAAAACTATAGTAAAGGTTTTGGTACAGCACTGTATCTTCTAACACTATTGTGTTTTCTTGCACATCCCTTTGCGGTTGCCCTCAGATAGGAAGCTGAGTTCTTCCCTGTCTATTATCCAGGATTTTAAAATCATTGCTTAGGTTTGAGCTCCACCTGTTTCCTCTGGAAACCTTGCATTGGTTACTCTAGAAGAGATAAACCATTTTGATTTTATTATCTGGAAGGCTGCAACAATGGGTTGTGAGGGAAACACAAGTGTGTGTCTTTCCTTTATGAATTGTTATGCTATACTATGCATATCAAGTGATACATAGTTCACTTGATACTCATGGAAATTTCTTCTCTTTACAGAAGGACACTCCGAAGTGGGGAAGTGCTTTCTGCAATGTCAGCATCAAGAACCTCTGCGGACATGAGTTTTGTAGGAGACACGCAGCATATGCTGTCTCCAAGGATGATCTCCGGTATTGGGACCCTCAAGTATGTACTGTGTGCACTAACCTGATTACTGAGACATTTAAATAGCTAGGAAGAAGCTTCGTACCTGGGTAAGGGGCTTCCAAAAGAACACTTCTGGCCCTTATCTTCCAAGTGAGAAGATGAGGGCGTATCCTTTCCCTAAGGCATCAGCTGATGCAGTGATTCCCCAGCCACAAGAGGAGATCCCCTAAGTTCAGATCCAGGTGGATGCTGAAGTCGCGGTCGCGATGCAAGACATCCAGCTAGATGACAGGATGTCTGATGTGGACGGGTGTCAGGAGGAAGACCTCCTGGCAGAAGCCCAGGATGAAGTTCAAGCCCCTCTACATCGGCCGGTCTCCCAGTAGAGCTGGGACAGGCCCTCTCTTCTATTGTTGGAATGATCCAACAAATGCAGAAGGAGAATCAGGAGAAGGCGGCTGCAATGGAACTGCGGATGCAGTGCCTTGCAGAATCACATGGGCCCCAGAAAAAGCTCAATGTGAATGACCTTCCCTTGTGCTCAAATGCTAACCCATGGAGGTATGCTGAGCACATGCCGATGACGACTGGAAAGATCGTCATCTCGGATAAGCTGGGCTCAGTTCCCCTGGAGGAGGTGGAATTCTGGCCCAGCAAGGCATCATATCCGGACTGTTATGTCCGGCTGAGGAAGGAACCAGCTTCAAAGGAGGAGACAGAGCCGAAGGAGGTCATAGTGATGGACCATGCTAAGGCTCAAGCTCTACTTTCATCCTCGATGAAAGATAGGGGCTTCTCTAACTCAAAGGTAGCCGCATTGAATAGGAAGCTCCCTTCCTTTGTGTCCTCGCCTACTAGAGCCTTCCCCTTTTTACAGAAAGGGTTTCTGGCTGTACTAAAAGCAATTGAGGCCGGCAAGTCTTGCCCCTCCCTAGAGGAGTGTAAACCCTTGTCGCTGGCCCTGCCTATGGACCACAAAGACTGGAAGGACGTCCATCTTACGTTCTCAGTGGGAAAGTTGGAGGCTGATATTGCCGGACGTCAGTTCGGCAAGGACCTCCCTAAGCTGTCTGACTTTCTTTTGCGAAGTGAGTTCGATACAAAAGAAAGACTGACTACCTCAATGTCTCTTCAGACTACTCTCGAGACGATGGCAAGTGACCCTAAGGTCCATGAAATGTTCATGGTAGTGGCCAAGCCTCATGTGGCCACAGTGACGAAGGACCTTTATGGCTTCGTCAAGGCAAGGAGAGCTTGTAGGGAGTTCGTGTTTACCTCGGCTACGGTGAGGCACGAGCCAAAGAAACTAATCTCCTCCAACATTTGGGGGAAAGACCTTTTCCCTACCGACTTGGTCAAAGAAGTTGTTGATAAGGCCGCCTTGGAGAATAGAAACCTTCTCCAGAAGTGGGGCCTGGCTATCAAAAGAAAGTCTTCCCCGGATGAGGATCCTCAACCAAAGAGGAAGACTATGAGGACTAGGCTACCGTCTCGGCCAGCCAAGCCTCTTAGACAGCAACAGCAACCGCAATTGCCATTGCCCCCAGTGCCCCAGATCGTGGCGCAAACCCCGACCACCTTTCAGCGGGTACCCCAGGCCGTGTCGACACAGTCCACGGCATTCACCCCAGCGTTCGAAGGGCAGTCTACTTCCTTTCGAGCAAAGCCTAGAGGAGCAGCCAGAGGCTCGTCTAGACGCCCCTCAAGGGGAAGGGGATTCAGGGGTGGTCGTGGTCAGGAAGGCAAGACCTCAGGACGGCAGTCCAAGTGAGGTGATACCGGTAGGAGGGAGACTTCTGAAATTTAGGGATCGGTGGACCTTCGATCCCTGGGCCCACAGCCTACTCAAGAATGGACTGGGCGGGAGCTGGTACAGCACTCCACCCCCGTGCCTTCAGTTTTTCCAACACTCCACCCCCGTTATGGAGGAGTACGTTCAAGAACTGTTGGAGAAAAAAGGTGATCCGAAGGGTGAAGCCCATCAATTTCTAAGGGAGGCTGTTTTGTGTTCCCAAGAAAGACTCGGAAAAGCTCAGAGTCATTCTGGACTTGTCGCCACTCAACAAGTTCATAGTGAATGGCAAATTCAAAATGCTAACACAGCAACACATAAGGACCTTACTGCCCAAGAGGGCATATTCCGTCTCTATAGACTTGTCAGACGCCTATTGGCACATTCCAATTAGCCATCGACTCTCCCCCTACCTAGGGTTCAGGCTACAACGAAGACTATACGCCTTCGGAGCCATGCCATTCGGCCTAAACATAGCCACAAGGATTTTTACGAAGCTTGCGAGCGTAGCTCTCAAACAATTACGCCTAAAGGGAATTCAGGTAGTAGCCTACCTGGACGACTGGTTGGTGTGGGCAGCATCCGAGACAGAATGCTTGCAAGCTTCCAGTCAAGTGATCCAGTTCCTAGAGTACCTAGGCTTCAAGATCAACAGAAAAAGTCTCGACTTTCTCCATCTCAAAAGTTCCAGTGGCTGGGAATCCACTGGGACCTTTTGTCACACCGTTTCTCCACCGCGGCGAAGAAAAGGAAGGGGATAGCGGGTTCTGTCAAGAGACTTCAAGATTCTGAAAGGATATCAAGACACGAGCAGGAGAGAGTACTGCGCTCTCTCCAGTTTGCTTCGGTGACAGACCCAGTGCTAAGAGCACAGCTAAAGGATGCAATCGGAGTTTGGAGAAGTTATGCATCAAACGCGTGAAGAGATCTGAGAAGACCAGCCGCTTCGGCTAAGTACTCTTCTCAGGCCTTGGTCCCAAGCCAGACATCTAAAGAAGTCGGTTCTTCTTCAGCCACCTCCCCCGTCGGTGACGATTCACTCAGACGCCTCGAAGGAGGGATGGGGAGGTCACTCTCATCGGAAAAAAGTCCAGGGGACTTGGTCCAGGCTATTCAAGACCTTTCACATAAAACTTTCTAGAAGCTAGGGCAGTGCTCCTTACCTTAAAGAAAGTCTCCCCGCGTCACTCGATCCACATAAGGTGGTGATAGACAGCGAGGTAATTGTGAGATACTTGAATCGACAAGGATCGAGGTCACCACCTCTCAACCAGGTGATGTTGGCCGTCTTCCGATTGGCGGAAAAGAAGAAGTGGTACCTGTCGGCAGTTCACCTTCAAGGAGTCCGCAATGTGACAGCGGACGCTCTATCCAGGTTCACACCGATAGAGTCGGAATGGTCCTTAGACGCAGGATCATTCTCCTTCATTCTGAATCAGTCCCAGAACTGCAGATAGACCTCTTTGCGACGAAAGACAACAAGAAGTTGCCCCTGTACGTGCCCCGTACGAGGACCCCTTAGCAGAAGCAGTGGACGCGATGTCCCTCGACTGGAACAGATGGTCCAAGATTTATCTGTTCCCTCCTCACAACCTTCTGTTGAGGGTCCTCAACAAACTGAGATCCTTCAAAGGGTAGCGGCAATAGTGGCCCACAAGTGGCCGAACAGCGTGTGGTTCCTCCTGGCATTGGAACTGTAGCTGAAGTTTGTACCACTACCAGATCCAGTTCTGACCCAGCGATTCCAGAAGTCAACTGTCTGCGCTTCATTACAAAAAACCCGGACCCTGCAGCTCATGATTTTCTCTCCCTAGCGGTGAGAAAGCGTTTCGGGATTTCGAAAGCCAGTATAGACTTCCTTGAGGAATATAAGTGCAAATATACTAGAAGGCAATATGAGTTATCTTGGAGAAAATGGGTGGCCTTTTGTCAAGGTGAAGAATCCGCAGGAGATCTTGACAGACTTCTGCTTATCTTTCTTCTCCACCTCCATGGTCAAGGGTTGGCAGCGAACACGATTTCAGCGTGTAAGTCTGCTTTGACAAGACCCATTCTATATGCCTTCCAGGTCGACCTAGGTAACGAGATCTTTAATAAAGTCCCG
>NC_090741.1:82449623-82454623 GCF_036898095.1 Palaemon carinicauda | reverse complement strand
ATATATATATATATATATATATATATATATATATATATATATATATATATAGCCCTGGGAATGCATAGGCAGCAGAAGAAACCCAGATTTTCCCTTTGGAAGACCCAACGTTAGCCAGCCCTCTCTTCTCTCAAGTGCTCAAGTGTGTAACCTCTCAAAGGTGAATAAGTTTTTTACTGTACATACATCGTGTATAGTGTAAATATTTGAATGGTAAATCAAGTGTAGTGAGTTAATATGGAGTACAATGTCATAAAAATTTTTGTAACTGGCCCTGGGAGACTTGAATTAAACAGTAAATTATATGTATTTTTCTTAACTGTTCGGTAACCTCGTTTGATCCAAAAGACGTAGGCGTTACAGTTACATTTATGTAAATTTAATTTAGTGTTTATTCATTAGAGGGTTAAAGGGTTAACTACTTTCTTTAATTATCAAAATCAAATATTTGTTTAAAATATTCATTTCCAGTTAAACAAGTGATTGTACAATTTTCATAGAGAAACATTTTCTTGTTGAGACTTGATATTGCAAGCAATTTATTTTTGGTGTTAATTCTTTTGAAGTGTTGTAACTTTTTATAAAATACATTTATCTTTTTAAAGTGTGTATTATTCTGATCACCAATATTTTCTAACAGTGCTTTGCTCATATCCCTGACTAAGAACCGAAGTAAGAGGTTGTTTTTAATAGTTCTTATAAAATAATTGCCCAGTTTTGTTTTGAGAGTAGGGTAAGAAACCTTTGGATATTCAGTGTTCATATATATTGCTCTATGGGAGCTACGTATTATTCTCCGAACTCGGGTATAATTTTTCAAGTGTAACAGACTTATGTAATATAATCAGGTCAGTTTGGAGCTCGGAAGTTTATGTAATTTGCCAGCCGTAATGATATATAATATACACACATACATACATACATATATATATATATATATATATATATATATATATATATATATATATATATATATATATATATATATATGTGTGTGTGTGTGTGTGTTCCGTCACGCTCAGCTCTCCTCGTCCCTCGGGTAAAGGGGAAATGAGTAGTTCAGAGTAATACCTTGGCGAGAGAGAGTGCCATTGCGTGTGCGTGTATATCTACAGTAAGTATGTAGCCGTAATTTTTGCCAGGAAGCACGCATTACTGTTTTTATATATGGAAAGGGATAAAATTATTGGAATAAGGGAGTGAATAAAAAGGACAAAACCACAAAAACTTGCAACGACCTTAAGAGGCTTCAGTAGGAGCAGTGGGTCACAATAAGAGTGGGAGTATTAGATGCACCAGAGAGATAGAAGATGAGAAACAGAACGAATGAATTGGCCTTGGACGAGATCGATGCCTGTCTCTCTCTCTCGAAGGTGGTGCTGTAAAGTTGATATGCAAATTTGCCATTTGCAATGCATTAAGTGCTCTTTGGGTGCTGCATACGGGTTATGAAATATTGATTAACATAGTCGATTAGCCTATAATGTTATTCAAATGCCTTTGACTCCAGTTGGGGGCTCTCGAGGGAAATCATGCTCCTTTATGAACGCTGTAGTATCGTTAGGTCTCTTCAGCTAGCAATGTCCTTACCCGACTCGTGAAGAATTATGCACGTGCGGTGAGCTGCTGCCGGAGGTGGAATGAATAGTAATAATGCATAAATCAGTACTGTGACGGCCGAGAGAGGGTTGTGAACTCAAAGGCAGGATGCAATCAACTGAGTTGTTTATTAAGGAACACTCTCCTTTATATACAAAACCTCAAGGCAACAGGACATGACATGTTCGAGAGACAGACAATGTTACAAGCAAAACCGGAGACATGATCATTCAGGTTCTTTTTAGTGGGAGGGGAGAGCGCAGATACAAGCATAATATATACAAAATAATTATGTACAATTGTGTGACACACGGTTGGTACATGGCTCCCCCCCCCCTAAAAATTACATACTGTACATGTTAAATAGGGCGCCCTGATCTAGAGAGGCGAACTGTAGGCGGGTCATCTGGCCGAAGATAAGCAGGTTTTAGACGATCAATGGAGACCCAGTCTTCATTGCCCCGAATGTTTAGTAGGAATGCTTTCGGACTGCGTCGGATCACAAGGAAAGGGCCCGTGTAAGGGGGCGTTAGTGGTGGCTTGCTAGTGTCGTTGAGCAGGAAGACGTGCGTTGCAGAGTGCAAGTCCGTTGGTATGTGATGCTTCGCTGGGGGCTTGTAAGTCTGGCGGCAAGGAGTAAATTTTCCCACAACGTGACGTATGCGCTGGAGATCGTCGGAGGAGGTTGTAGAAGGAAAAAATTCGGCAGGGACGACCAACGGGTCGCCATACACCATTTCAGCTGCCGCGACGTCGAGGGCGTCTTTAGGAGTGGTCCTTAGTCCCAGGACGACCCAGGGAAGCTGAGTAAACCAGTTGCAATCCTTGCAGCGGGACATCAAAGCTGCTTTGAGGGTGCGATGAAAACGTTCAACCATTCCATTGGCAGCGGGGTTGTTGGCCGTTGTCTGATGTAGGGTGATGCCCAGGTGATTCGCTAATGATGTCCACAATTGAGAGGTGAAAGTGGTTCCCCTGTCAGAAGTAATATGCTCAGAGATACCATATCTTGAAATCCATCCAGAGAGTAAGGCAGATGTACATGAGGCAGACGTTGCAGTTACCATGGGAATGGCTTCAGGCCAACGAGTGGAGCGGTCGATAACGGTAAACAGGTAAGGATGTCCTTGTGATGTGGGTAGGGGGCCTAAAACGTCGACGTGAATTTGTGCGAAACGACGCTGAGGTTGAGGAAAAGTGCCCACTCCTGAATCCGTGTGTCGATGTACTTTGGAAGTTTGGCAAGAAGTACAGGCGCGGACCCAATCCTTAGCATCCTTAGAAATGCCGTGCCAGATGAACTTTGCCTTCAGCAGCTGTGCAGTAGAACGGCACGAGGGATGTGAAAGGCCGTGAATGAAATCAAACACCTGTCGGCGCATGGGAGCAGGAATCCAAGGTCGCGGTCTACCAGTACTGACGTCACAGAGGAGGGTGGTGTTGGAGTCTTCAAGGGGAAAGTCTTTCCAACGGAGGGACGTGCTGGATGTCCTACAAGCTTGATACTCTGGATCCTGTCGTTGGGCTTCAGCCAGGGCGTTGTAATCCATTCCCATTTGAACGGCAGCCAACGTGTTTCTTGACAGGGCATCGGCAACGGGATTCATTTTCCCAGGGACGTATTGGAGGGTGCAATTGTATTCAGCCACGGCGGAGAGATGTCGGCGTTGACTGGCGGACCAGGCGTCAGACTGTCGAGTGAAGGCGTGCACCAGAGGCATGTGGTCTGTGCGAATGACGAAGGGCGTACCTTCTAAGAAATGGCGAAAGTGACGGACAGCCAAGTGCACCGCCAGCAATTCTCGATCGAAGGTAGAATATCCCGATTCTGCCTTGGACAGTTTTCTGCTGAAGAAGGCCAATGGGTGGGGCGAGCCTTTGACCACCTGCTCGAGTACTGCACCAATAACGACGTCGCTGGCATCGGTGGAGAGAAGGAGAGGGGCGTGTGGGATAGGAAAAGTGAGAGCCGCAGCAGTTGATAGGGCCTTCTTTGCATTGCAGAAGGCTGCTTCTTGAAGGGGACCCCACTTCAGGTCCTTTGGCCTGCCCTTGAGGGAGGCGTAGAGGGGAGCAAGAGTGGTGGCAATGGCTGGCAGAAAACGGTGATAATAGCTGATCATGCCCAAGAATTCTTGCAGAGCTTTGACGGTCCAGGGCGCGGGGAAGTTCTGAACGGCTGCTACCTTCTCAGGGAGGGGATGGACTCCTTCAGGAGTGATACGGTGCCCTAAGAACGACACTTCGTTGGCGCCAAAGGTACACTTGTCATACCAGACTACAAGTCCGTTTTGTTGTAGGCAGTCGAGAACGATGTGCAGGTGACGGAGGTGTTCCTCCTTTGAGGAGGAGAACACAAGTATGTCGTCCACATAACATACACAGAAAGGGCGGTCCCCTTAGATGTCATCCATGAGACGTTGAAACGTTGCCCCAGCATTACGAAGGCCAAAACAAGAGTAATTGAAGGTGTATGTACCAAACGGAGTGGTGATGGCGGTCTTGGGGATGTCTTCTGGTTTCATAGGCACCTGATAATACCCCTTCAGGAGGTCGAGCGTAGAGAAAACCTTCGCTTTGTGCAGGTAGGAGGTCACGTCGGCAATGTTTGGGAGGGGGTAGTGATCCCGTTCTGTTTGCATGTTCAGGCGCTTGTAATCCCCGCACGGACGGAGGGAGCCGTGTAAGGGTGACGACCATGGGCTGGAGGCCTTTTGGCAAAGGCCCATTTCCTCCATTTCGGCGAACGTCTGTTTGGCGGCTGCCAATCCTTCCGGTGCCAGACGTCTGAATTTTGCGAAGACTGAGGGTCCCGTCGTCTTGATATGGTGATAAATACCGTGCTTGGCAGGAACCATGGGCGTCTGGCGAAGTTCTGGACGGAATATTTCCTGGTACGACGTGAGGAGGTGGGCGTAGGCATCTGTGGGTGCGCTGATGTGGAGAGCTAGGTTAGAGGGGGCGGGTTGAAGAGGTGTCGACAAGTACGAGTCTGCGTTGACCAATCGTCGGTGGGCGATATCGACCAGAAGGTGGAAATGGGAGAGGAAATCCGCACCGAAGATTGGCTTTGTGACGTCAGCAACGAGAAACTTCCAATTGAATTTACCGTTTCCGAACGATAATGTGAGGTTCTCGTAACCGTAGGTTGGTATCGCAGATCCGTTGGCAGCTACCAAGCGGACGTTGGCAGATGTAGACAGACTACGTCGTGCCTTGAAGAGTTTCCTTGGCAAAATAGAACGACAAGCACCCGTGTCTACCAAAAATCACACGCCCGTTTCTGCATCCTGTAAAAAGAAAAGATTAGAAACATGGGAGGCCACCGCCACAAGCTATGGCCTACTTACACGTTTTTTGGCCACTGACAATCCTTGGCACTTTTCTTCGCGGTTGCCCCG
>NC_090741.1:82432123-82442123 GCF_036898095.1 Palaemon carinicauda | reverse complement strand
CTACTTTTTTTTTTTTTGGGTGGGGTAAATTATTCAGCTGTAGAAATGCATAAAGGTAAGTTCAGTGAGTGTAATAATGAAGCTAAAATGGCTCTTTGACAATTAGAAATAGATATTCAGTAATGTTGTTGGAATTTCGGTATATCACATTTTTGTGAGAGTTGGGTATTTGATGGTGGAGACTGGAGGTAATGAGTCGAAACCGACGCATAATTTTTAATCATTAGGGATGGTATACATACAGTCGTTTTGAAAAGAGGTATGATTATGATTACACACACTAAAATTCTGAGCGTAAAGCCAAGAATTTCAAATGTTATATAGGTTTCTTTTTCAGATTTTTTATCAAAGCTAAAATAATTCAGTACTTTCTTTTTAAACGTAGATTAGGAGAACGAACATATGGAAATATAAAAAGTCCATTTTGTATTACCATGAAATAAATAAGAAGCCACATTTTTTCACAGATCTAAGAAAGATTAAAAGAAGTAGGTATAAAATATTATCGATCGCATTCCTCTGTCAACATAAAATCTGCTTAAAATATATTAGTAAATAGAAGTTATTAGTTTCTTCATCCAAATAAAATCTTAAAGGCTTTTGAGCCCATGCCTTGCATATTGCAAGATCAAACTCCACTTAGTTAATCAAGGTTGAAGAAACCCTCTTTCAATCAGATTTACTTCTTAGGTATATGATTACCAAAATGTGCTTTGACCAACTATAATAATAGTGAAAACTACGTACTTAAATCATAAAATGCTCTCTATATTATGGGGATATGTAAAAGAAAAATTTAAAAACACTCGAGTGCATATGTCCACCACCAGTACATTTTTTTTTTATTCATTTTTTATTTTTTTATTTTTCTTTTTTTTTTAATGTCACTGTCATCATCCAAACAAAAATTTCACAGGTTAGGAGAGACCTTACCTAAGGTCAGAATTTCTCCGCAAACGTAACTTGAATGTTAGAAACCAAGTTAATATCGCATGGCAAGCTGATCACTATAAAGATGTGTGTTCGTGTATGGGACCAAATTCAAACATATTCTGCTGTCAGGACTCTATGTTAAAAAATGTTTATAAAGTTAAAGGGGAGTTATTAGTTGGGTTCAGAAGGCCATAATACCTTCCCTCGTCAGATATATAAAGATTTCTTCTGGACTACCACACACAAAACCAGAAATCCTTGGATTCGTGGTATTAGTTACTTTAAATTTTTCCCCGAAATCTGTGTGCTAGAGCAGGAAACTTTTAGGCTCAGTTACCATCTCCGTCTAACTTCCACCAAGATTTTGGATTTTTTTTTTGTTTATCTTCGGTTTTTTTAGGTAATTTGTTTTGCCTCTTCAAGGGTATTCATCTCGTCGGTTTCGGAGCAAAATAAATATAAAATAAAGAAATAAGAACAAATACCTAATCCTATTTTTGGCAGTTTTATGGATAAGCGTTTAGTTCTTATAACTGCACTAGGCATTTATTTCAATCTAAAAGTTATCAATAATATCTACTTTTATTGTTAGAGGCGGTAAATAATAATAACAACGTACTGGTTTGTAGTTTATTTAACATGATTGATTGTTATTAAATTATTATACTTCAACTCCAGTAAAAGTAGGCCCCGCTGCATCCTCTGGTCGCCATGGTGACCTCTGAGGTAGCGGCAGTAGGGGATTAAGCATATGAAGCTTCAATTGTGGTGAATAACCGGGAAGGGTGGGCTGTGGCTGTCCAACTTGACTGAATCCATCGTCAGGCTGGGAGTAGCAAAGAGAATAAAAGTCCAATTTTCTTCTCTCTCTCTCTCTCTCTCTCTCTCTCTCTCTCTCTCTCTCTCTCTCTCTCTCTCTCTCTCTCTCTCTCTCTCTCAGATAGATGGAAAAGTATCATTAAAACGCCAGTTATTTTAAAAATTTGCTGTTATTTTCTATATTTTGCAGTTAAGTTTTTACGTGTTTCAATTGCTTTTGACGAAAACCCTTCGTGAGTAACCAATGTTTCCATTGTGATAAGAGCAATATTCCATTTAATTTTTACTACCATATTAAAGTCACTGAGCGCTAGAATTATTTTAATTCCTTTTTCATATATTTTGTAAAATATTTGTTCATTGAATTAGTATATTTGAGAAGTAAATATAACAATTACTTTTGAGTTTTAAATATAAACTCAATGAATTAGTAAGAGAATTTGCAATATTTACGAGGTAAATGTAACAATTACTTTTGAGTTTTAAATTCAAGCTCATTAAATTAGTAAAAGAATTTTCAGTATTTGAGAGGTAAATATAATAATAACTTTTGAGTTTTTGAAATATAAGGTTATTATTATTATTATTATTATTATCCAAGCTACAACCCTAGTTGGAAAAGCAAGATGCTATAAGCCCAGGGGCACCAACAGGGAAAAATAGCCCAGTGAGGAAAGGAAATAAGGCAATAATTAAATGAAGAGAACAAATTAACAATAAATCATTCTAAAAAAAGTAACAACGTCAAAACAGACATGTCATATATAAACTATTAACAACATCAAAAACAAGTATGTCATAAATAAACTATAAAAAGACTCATGTCCGCCTTGTTAACAAAAAAGTATTTGCTCCAACTTTGAACTTTTGAAGTTCTACTGATTCAACTACCCGATTAGGAAGATCATTCCACAACTTGGTAACAGCTGGAATAAAACTTCTAGAGTACTGCACAGTATTGAGCCTCATGATGGAGAAAGCCTGGTTATTAGAATTAACTGTCTGCCTAGTATTACGAACAGGATAGAATTGTCCAGGGAGATCTGAATGTAAAGGATGGTCAGAGTTATGAAAAATCTTATGCAACATGCATAATGAACTAATTGAACGACGGTGCCTGAGATTAATATCTAGATCAAGAATAAGAAATTTAATAGACCGTAAGTTTCTGTCCAACAAATTATGATGAGAATCAGCAGCTGAAGACCAGACAGGAGAATAATACTCAAAACAAGGTAGAATGAAAGAATTAAAACACTTCTTCAGAATTTATTGATCACCGAAAATCTTGAAAGACTTTCTCAATAAGCCTATTTTTTGTGCAATTGAAGAAGACACAGACCTTATATATTCTCATAAGTAAATTTGCTGTCGATAATCACACCTAAAATTTTGAAAGAGTCATACAAATTTAAAGAAACATTATCAATACTGAGATCTGGATGTTGAGGAGCCACCGT
Organism: Palaemon carinicauda; assembly: GCF_036898095.1. Classification (NCBI taxonomy): domain Eukaryota; kingdom Metazoa; phylum Arthropoda; class Malacostraca; order Decapoda; family Palaemonidae; genus Palaemon; species Palaemon carinicauda. Next base: position 82,438,911 of record NC_090741.1, on the reverse strand, counting down.
CCTTGACCTACTTACAATCATACTTTGAATTTTGTTAGGTTTCAACTTCATGCCCCATAATTTGCACCATGCACTAATTCTAGCTAAATGTCTATTAAGGGATTCACCCACCCCAGACCTTCATTCAGGGGATGGAATTGATGCAAAGAGAGTAGAATCATCTGCATATGCAACAAACTTGTTTTCTAGGCCAAACCACATATCCTGTGTATATAGTATGAAAAGTAATGGGCCAAGAACACTACCCTGTGGAACACCGGATATCACATTCCTATACTCACTAAGGTGCCCGTCAACAACAACTCTTTGAGATCTATTACTTAAAAAATCAATAATAATGCTAAGAAACGACCCACCCACTCCCAACTGTTTCAGTTTGAAAACAAGGGCCTCATGATTAACACGGTCAAAGGCAGCACTAAAATCAAGGCCAATCATACAAACTTCCTGACCACAGTCAAGGGATTTCTGTACAGCATTGGAGATTGTAAGAAGGGCATCACATGCTCCAAGGCCTTTACGAAAACCAAATTGCAAACTAGGGAGTAGATGATTACCATCAGCAAACCTATTATTGAATTAGTAAAAGAATTTACAATATATACGAGGTAAAGTTAACAATTACATTTGGGATTGTGTTTTTAACCCACTGAGGATTTTGAAAATATATTACATTACCAAAAATAAAATTTTGGCAATTCAGGATATAAATCCTTTAGAAATTTATAAAGACTTTTAGATCGTTATTGTTCTAATAATTTTCCATAGATAACCAGAATCAAACTTCTGCTCATCACTCCCAAGGACACTAGACCCCTTACCCCTCGCCCCACGCCCCCAAAAATTTGGTGTTTACAAAGAGAAATCACCCATAAAACGAATATATTTTACGAGTCTCTTAAACGTATTTGAACGCGATGAATGCAGGCCAAATAAGTTTTCCAAAATATTCATAACAGGAAGGCTTAAAGCTATTCACTATAATAGCACTAAACTATTTTTATGGATCTTCCACTTCTGGAAGGTCGTTCCTTTTCCTGACGATTCGGATGTGAATTATCACTTTTAATAGATGGAAGAATTCATGCAGGACACGTTCGTAAATTTTACTGTTATCAAAATCCATTTTGGCAAGACCATCAGGTATTCACTTAGCGAGAGAGAGAGAGAGAGAGAGAGAGAGAGAGAGAGAGAGAGAGAGAGAGAGAGAGAGAGAGAGAGAGAGAGAGAGAGAGAGAGAGAGAGAGAGACATTGGCGCTGTATACAAGAATAATCTGAAAATCGATCTAAATATATTAATTGTTGATTTATTTCCTAAGAGAGAGAGAGAGAGAGAGAGAGAGAGAGAGGAGAGAGAGAGAGAGAGAGAGAGGAGAGAGAGAGAGAGAGAGAGATGTTGGCGTTGTATTTATGAATAATCAGTGGAAATAGATCTAAATATATTCCTCGTTATTGTTTTTTTAAAGAGAAAATGAGTGGGGGCCATGTAATTTTAAACCTGTTAGACAAATATTTTTATAAAACTAATTCCTGCAACACAAATGTTCTTGTAACCATCATTTTCTTAATATTTTTTATCATTGAGAAAATTTTGTTATCATAACTATGTCTCAAACGAATAGAAAAGCTTCTGTAGATATTTCCTTTATAGGAATTAAATAGTTGTTGAGTTTGAGATGTAAACAGAAGACGCAGTTTTTCTTTTATATTATAGTATTGTATCGTATAGTCCATGTACAGTTTCAATTGTATTTTTATTATTATCATCACATTTATTGCTGTTCTCTTTGTTGTTATTAACCAAGTTGCAACCCTGGTTAGAAAGGCAGAAGTCTGTAAGGCCAAGTTTTCCGACAAGGAAAGCAGCCCAGGTCGGAAAATAAATGAAGGACATAAACCACATAATAGAAAAGATATAATACCACAAGATAAATACCAATGGCAAACAAATAAGTAACACATAAAGTATAAAACGAAACTTATGTCAACCTGCTCAACAGGAAAAAGTTTCCACCAAGTTTAAATGAAAGATCATTTTACAATTTGGTCACAACCGGAATGCAACTTCCAGAATACTGTATAGTATTGAGCTGTATGAAATAAAAGACACGACTCTTAGACCTAACTGAATATTTTTTATTGCGCAGAGTATGGGGAAGATCAGAATTCATATGATGGTGAGAATTTTTGAGATTTCACAGCTAACTAATTGAACGACGGTGGGTTCTATTAATATCCAGATACAAGACAATAATTTTAATATACAAGACGTTTTTATCCACATCTTAAGGTTAATTATAGTCAAAACAGGGCAGAAAATATATTTTGAGAAAATTATTAAGAATATACAGTTAAAAAATCTTGAAAGACTTTCTCTTAGTTATTTTTTGTGTGCAATTGATGACTGTCATACCTGATATATATCTCAAAAGGAAATTTACAACTAAGAATCACACCTAAGATTTCAAAAGAGCTGCATATAGTTAAAAAAATGTTTTCAATGAACATATATGATCAGGGAGAATCCATTATCCAGGACCTTATTACAAACAAACATTTTTCAAAGAACAACCCACGTATGTTATGAGGAGAAAAGTCTTAAGAACACTATCAAGAGGGACTCCAATCATTATATTCCTATTGGGTACTAAAGAAACTAACGTACAAGATCCCCCAGTAAAACCATTTTAGTAACCAGCAAACTTTTTAAATATAATATAGACATTGCTACACTAAGTGAGATACACCATCCGAGTGAGGAATTTCTCACTGGAAATTGTGAGGGAAATTTTCTTCCAGAGAGGCTTACCAAACAATTCTCATTGGATTCACGGTGTGAATTTTGCTGTTAAGACCACATTACTCACAAACTTAAATGAAAGATCCACAGATATCTATAAAGTGCTTATAACCAGGCGTGTTTCAATGGCAAGAGGTGTTTCTTGAAACTTTTCAGTACTTACGCCCCAACATTGGAAGCTGGTTAACTAACTAAAGACATCTTCTACTATGCCCTTAATATGGTACAGCATAACATCAGTAAAACTGGCAAGGTAGTCTTACTCGGAGATTTCAGTGCTCGAGTTGGGAAAACAAGATTCTATGGGGAATAACCAGAGGTCATCATGGCACAGGCAATATGAACTCTAATGATCTCCAACTACATTCTATGTGCCGAAAACGATCTTGTAATAACAATGACACTGTTTCATCTTAAGGATAAGCTAAAAAATATATGGATGCTCCCAAAATTCAAGCACTAGCACATGTTAGACTTTGACATAACCAGGACAAGCCATACTAATAATGTAAGCATAACTCCAAGTCATATGTGGGGCAGAGTGCTGGATAGTTCATTAACTAGTGATATCGATCTTCAAATTCAAAATTAAACCTCAAATCTGCAAGCAGGTACTATCTAAAAAATGAACTGTGCTGACAAATCCGGAAACAACATATTCATATTGCTCTCAAGTTGTCTAGGGCCTGTCTTCCTGAACCAACATTCCTTAGGGAGATCCATACATAGAGTGGGCATAGTTTTGAAAACGCATATGACATGCTGCAAAATCATTAATTGGCTTCACTAACGGCTCTCATGCATATTGGTTGACTAAGAACTCTTGACACCATACATCGATTACTTGATAAAAAATGGAAAGAATATTTATTTTGTTTAGATTACTTATTGGATTCATTATTACTGTCCTTATTATTGTTGATATCATTATTGTATTTTTTGTGACTCCTCTGTTATTATTATTATTATTATTATTATTATTATTATTATTATTATTATTATTATTATTATTATTATTATTAGATATAAGGACGAAAACGGAATTCCTTAATAATACGCATTGTCCTCTCTGGTCTTATTATTTCCTGGAACTTCCAAACTGATTTGATAAAATTTTGGCGGTGACATATTGGAATGTGTCCCACGGACCCAATTTTCCATGCACTTCGTCGGTTATCAAAAGAATTCGAACTTTGATTCGGGGAATTGACCATTTTCCAGCTCAGTGCCGCCAGTTGGGTCCAAAAGTAAACCGAAAAATTATATTTTCAGACGATGTTACGCCTTAGTTAAAGTGCGAACTATGTGAACATTAAGTTTTACAGAAATGGGTTAGAGATTGAAATAATGATTTTGTTAATTATAAAACCATAGCCAAACTGATTATGTAATCAAGGAAAGAATAAAACTAGAAAAACACTCTGAGCTTATTTCTCGAAACCAGCTTGCTTTTCCCAAAATCAATTTAGACCGTAGGCATATTTGAATTTAGTGTTAAGGTTAGGGTTAATTCGGTCGACCTTTTACTCGACCTAGTGCTTTCAAAACTGAATCACTTCCACGTCTCAACATCAATTAATCCCTGAAAGTTTCACTACGCTATGAGTAAAATTGTGGCCAGGAAATTGTTCATTAACTAACAGACAAACGGACAAACCGGGTGGAAAACATTACCTCCTCCTTACTTAGTTGGCGGAAGTAATGATGTTGTGTTTCATAATATAAGGAGACCAGCTACGTTTACAGAGAGCCAATTTGTTCATTCATTTGTGATTAAGGACGAGTTAAAACCGCCAAATCAACTTTTTGGAATAGGGTAGGTAAGCCAGCTTCTTTCGCACTCGGCTTTTGACTTCTTTACGCGCCGGTAATTCTTAACAGCTTAGTCAGCAGGGAACGGAAATCCAACCTAAAACATACTGACCTACCAATGACCCTCTCTTCTGTTAAGTATACACTGAGTTGTACGATTGAAAACAACCTTAATTAAGAAACATCACACATTTTCTCTGATACGCATAGGCAACTTATAATTCTTTTACATGATGTACTAGTTAAAACTAAATAATTCTGTAATTTCTGAGGTTATGGAGACTCGTTATAAGATACTAATTAATTGAAAGACAATATTGCTTGATATATTTTCAAATGATGTAGAAACTGACAAGTACACACATGCAACCCGGTAGTAATAAAAATGAAAAAATCCAGTAGGAACATAAGTCACAGGAAAATTTTAACAAAAATGGATGGTTGATAAGGCTAAAACAACTCTCATTGCATTTACTCTCTTACGGTTTTCTCGTAATTCTATTTTGATAAAGAGTCTTACTTTAGATGAGTATCCTATTATGCTAGTTAGTCGACTTTTAGGTCCTAAAATAAATTTAGATATCAAATGTAATTTAGCAATCAAACTCTCATGATGTTATGACCTCCAAATGAGAAAGTATCTCAACAATTGTATATGGCAAAGTTTCATTGAGGATTCAAAACAACAGTTTTAGGATGAAATAATGTATATGATGTATTTTCCTTTTGGTCATTTTCCCTGAGATATTCTAAATTTAGACGCTTTTATTTGCAACCAAGGATCATGTTTTCAAATAAAATATTCATAAATTAGGGTTGTGACAGCCAATTGGGAACGTTCCTGCCTCCCGATCTGCTGTACTGTGGTTCGAGACCCGTTTAAGATCGATAATATCTTGAAGTGACTGCAACCATAACATCCTTGTGCGCTAAGATTTTTTTTTCTTTCTTTCTTTTTTTTAGGGAGCCTATAGGTCTACCTGCTGAGACATCAGCAGTTATTGACTGGTCCTCCCTGATCCTAGATTGAGGGAAGTGGGGCCTTGTGCGCTGATCATGTGTATATATGGCTAAGCTCTTGCACATTATCCTGTTACCTATGGCATTGTCACTGTCCCTGGCCTCTGATATTCAAAAGCAGCCTTTTAACCTTTAGGTTGTGGTTCTTTTAGGTATGGTAATGCTTTGGAAGAATGTGAAATCCTCGAGATCTCTTTAAGGATGGAACGAAGATCCTTCAAAGGATCTAATCCTGTTGGCAATATTATGACATTGCACTTTCGTCGATGGACCCAACTATTGGACCAAAAATCCATGTGTTTTTGTTGTGAGTTGAATTGAAAGAAGAAAAACATCTATTTTCCCCCAATGCGGAAAGAAAACCGAATCAATCTAGCAGAACTCTGGAGCACATGGTACCTCTTATTGCTTTTGTTCTCTGGCAAATCTCATCGGATTCAGATTCGGATTGATTGGACTTGCTTCAGGGATTAGGAATGCCGAGAGGTCTGAAATACGTTCAACTCCATTTATTTTTCTCCATAAAAGTCTCTTTACAAAATTTACTTATATACTTTTCAATCAAATAACTAAAACACACTCATAAGCTTATATTCATATTTTATTTGGATTTAGCTTTCTTTATTATGTGTATTTTCACCCCAAAACCGTAGTTTCAAATATGTGAAGAAGAACATATCAGAAATTTGATTTGGATTTTGGATTGGTGAATCCCTCTTTTGTTTTGGAGAGAGAGAGAGAGAGAGAGAGAGAGAGAGAGAGAGAGAGAGAGAGAGAGAGAGAGAGAGAGAGGGGGGGGACTGGGGAAACAACTGACGAGTACATACACAGGGAGAGCATTTTCCATGATAAAATATACTCCTTAGTGTAAATCAGTACATATTTGTAAATTGTATGATAAGTACTTATCGTTAATTATTTGCCAGATATGTTACATCGCTTTCCAATTGTTAACCGAAGTGTTTTATTCTTTTAGTTCGATTATTATTGAGGATGAAATCAGAAACAAAATCCCTTGATTATCTTTCGGGTACTTTTTTTTGTGATCATTTGCAAACGACCTTTATGATGAACTGAAAAATAAAATGTCTGAATATTTTCGTAGGGAAATTAGTAGCGTTTTTATGATTGCAATTAAAAATATGGATATCTAGG
>NC_090741.1:82407123-82414623 GCF_036898095.1 Palaemon carinicauda | reverse complement strand
CCTGAATTAGATATCATAGTTCCTAAATATTTCAATGATTCTACCTCACTAATGATATTTCATCTTCCATTGAATATTCCGTTCTCCTCATCTCTCTCACTTTCTTACATTCATCTTTAGCCCAATCTCCTGTGATATTTCATGCATTCTGCTAAGTAAACATCTCAACTCCTTTTTTGTTCTGCTAATAAGGTTAGTGCTATCAACATACTCTAGGTCATCTAATTTCATATTACCAATCCAGTCCAATATACAACATACGGGAAAACACATTCCCCTGGAGTACTCCACTGTTCATTGGAAAATCATTTGATAGGACTCGAAAGGTCATTTCTATATATATATATATATATATATATACACTCCCATATATATGTATATATTTACACATATATATACATATATAGTAGTCACTAGTCAGGAGTGTTTACATTTCTACGTATGTAGCCGTAACGTTTTGCCAAGTCGAATAAACTTGCAACTTTATAAATGAAACGTGGTAAAAAAAAAAAAAACAAAGAAGAAAAAAAAGTTGCAACGACCTCAAGAGGCTTCAGTAGGAGCAGCGGGTCACAATAAGGCCGAAGACCTCTACAGATGTAGTTGGACTATTAGATGCAACAGCGAGATAGACGATGAGAAACAGAACAAATGAATTGGCCTAGGACGAGATCGATGCCTGTGTCTCTCTCGAAGGTGGAGCTGTGAAGTTGATATGTAAATTTGCCATTTGCAATGCATCAAGTGCTCTTTGGGTGCTGCATACGGGTTATGAAATATTGATTAACATCGTCGATTAGCCTTTAATGTTATTCAAATGCCTTCGACTCCAGTTGGGGGCTCTCGGGGGAAATCATGCTCCTTTATCAACACTGTTGTATCGTTTGAGCGGGACTCGAACCCCAGTCTGGATATCACCAGGCAAGGACGTTACCAACAGACCACCACGACATTTCTTGGTTAGTTTTTTGCCTTAACAGTTATATGCAACCCACAGCGATACATTAGTCGCGTGTAATTCTTTATATTTAAATGGTTTAAAGTTCGGTCATGAAAGATAGAACAATGCCCAAGAGGCTGATCATACATACATTTGATCAGCACTCTAGGCGAGGACCATGGAGCGCCAGGCAATGGCTGCTAATGACTCGGTAGGTAGACCTATAGGCCCACCTAAACTCCCCCTCTCCCATCCCCAGCTCACAAGGACAGGTAGGTTGCAGACGTTAATATAGATGCTATGTAGCTTGACCATTGCTCGAACTCCTGTCTGTACATAGGTGAGATTCTTTGCCTATTTTTCTATCTACCTGGTAAACAGTAGCACCAAATCTCAAATATTGCCTTTATATTTACTAGTTTTAGAATAATAAATGTTCCATTATATACAGATGGAGGAAAAATTAAGTTAATAAAAAGAATAAGTTGAGTCGATTGGAACTGGGTATACGTTCCGTGACTACATAGAGAGAGAGAGAGAGAGAGAGAGAGAGAGAGAGAGAGAGGCGGGGTGGGTGTGAGGTGGGACTTAGTATAAGTATTTTGTTCATAACCTTGTGCTGGATAGATCAGACGACACTTAAGAAGGAAGAGAACTAATTATATTGCAAATAGTATTTATCCAGCGTAGAAAATCAATGAAATGAAATAACTAATTTTCTCTAATTCATACCCAAAACTAACCTCCATTTTATGTACTTTTGAAAAAAGAAAATTGTCAGTGACATGATGATGGTTATTGAATATGTCACGCGGTGGTCTTTTTGAGTTAATATGCAAATTTCTCCATTCCAATTCATGCGATGTGTCAAACAGAAAATGTTAAGTTAATGAGAATTGATTGATTGACTGTGACGTCATCGATTCATGACTGAAGGTTTAATGGTGTTGGAATGTCGATGATGGTACAACCCAATCCATTGTTTTTTTTTCTTTTTTTTTCAGAGCAACATGGCCTAAAAACCTAGCTGTCACTCAGTTAAATTTTTTTTTTTTTTTTTTTTTTTGGGGGGGGGGGTTTCGTTTGTATTTTTTCTGTATTAGGTCGTCTATGTTTATAGGTTGCTTCGTATGCTTTTGATAATTTTTTATTATGATTTTTGAAATCAGATTATGTTGCAGTAGAGCATTGTGTATTTACCAAGACCACAAAGATTTCAAATTAAATCAATTTCTTGGGAAAAACCAGTTAAGAAACAATAACCCCATAAAGAAATAGGTGAAAGCTGAAGACAAAGATTAGGACACAAAGACTTAACCCGATATTTAAAACTGAATCTTAAAGATTGAGCCTCGAACAATATTTTTTTTTTTTTTTTTTTTTTTTGTCATCATATATTGAGAATGAATTCCTAATTGAACTAATTTTTCTTGATATTAGAAGAGGTGCGGTTTAGCTTTTGGAAAGATCTTTGTTTCTTTTTTTTTTTTTTTTTTTTATGTGAGTATTTGATAAAGTTTACTTATATATCGCTGATAAATTCATGTTGATGATAATATCATGTCCCCCCCCCAAAAAAAAAAAATAATTTGGTCGAGGATATATTTACAAGAAACGTATTGCGCCTCTGAGGTTAGTGACGGACCTCTGAATGAGCTCATCTACGCAAATAAAGCCTATCTTTTCTTAAATATGAGAAACAACATGAAAATAACCATAGATACAATTTTGTTAGGCAAATATGAAAAAAAAAAACACATTAGGGTAATCTTTGTATTCATTAATTTGTTTTTAGATTATAAAGAATTAGGAAGATTGTCTTACAATTTTGGTGCAAATGTCTGTGTAAAGTTGAGACAGTTTAGCGTCTAGTAATAAAACCGATCTGTTATGGTCCAACTTAACAGGGAAACTTGCCTCAATATCCAACTTTGCCGAAATTCACAGAGATGTTGCTAAGTTGCTGAATCTCTCTTTGCCTCTTCCCTTTTTAAGTCCGGTAATGTTTGAGTTCTTTTTTTTTAACATTTTTCTTTTTCTTATATCTTCATCAAAGGGAACACAAAAGCATTTTAGATTTTAGAGAAATGTGAGTCTTTAGGACCTTGTGAAAGTATATTAAAATATTAAGTTCTTCCACGTCGACTCTGGCAAGCATCAAAGACTATAACACTCTTCTCTCTCTCTCTCTCTCTCTCTCTCTCTCTCTCTCTCTCTCTCATTCGAGTACCTTTTCTGAGTATGAGGTTATCCGGGAAAATGTAAAATAAAATTAAGTAGAATAAAATAAAATGTCCATTTCTAAATTTATTTTATCCCCAATGAAATCTTAACTCTCTCTCTCTCTCTCTCTCTCTCTCTCTCTCTCTCTCTCTCTCTCTCTCATTCGAGTACCTTTTCTGAGTATGAGGTTATCCGGGAAAATGTAAAATAAAATTAAGTAGAATAAAATAAAATGTCCATTTCTAAATTTATTTTATCCCCAATGAAATCTAAACTCTCTCTCTCTCTCTCTCTCTCTCTCTCCGCTCTCTCTCTCTCTCTCTCTCTCTCTCATTCGAGTACCTTTTCTGAGTATGAGGTTATCCGGGAAAATGTAAAATAAAATTAAGTAGAATAAAATAAAATGTCCATTTCTAAATTTATTTTATCCCCAATGAAATCTAAACTCTCTCTCTCTCTCTCTCTCTCTCTCTCTCTCTCTCTCTCTCATTCGAGTACCTTTTCTGAGTATGAGGTTATCCGGGAAAATGTAAAATAAACTTAAATAGAATAAAATAAAATGTCCATTTCTAAATTTATTTTATCCCCAATGAAATCTAAACTCTCTCTCTCTCTCTCTCTCTCTCTCGCTCCTCTCTCTCTCTCTCTCTCTCTCTCTCTCTCTCTCTTTCTCTCTCTCTCTCTCTCTCTCTCTCTCTCTCTCTCTCTCATTCGAGTACCTTTTCTGAGTATGAGGTTATCCGGGAAAATGTAAAATAAAATAAAATAGAATAAAATAAAATGTCCATTTCTAATTTTTTTTATCCCCAATGAAATCTAAACTCTCTCTCTCTCTCTCTCTCTCTCTCTCTCTCTCTCTCTCTCTCTCTCTATGCGTTCATTTGTTCCTTACATCTCTCCATAACTAAAAACCTCTTTATGTAATTGCTGCATTTATGTAATTTCAGTTGATCATTAACACTTTTCATAAATTCTGGCAACATACAACATAATGTTACGTCGGAATGTGGGAATCTGTGTGTGACCGTGTGCGTATATATATATATATATATACATATATATATATGTACATATATATATATATATATATGTATATATATATATATATGTGTGTGTGTATATATATATATATATATATGTGTGTGTGTGTGTGTGTATGTATATGTGTGTGTATGTGTCTGTGTGTGTTTGCACATTGTACATACGCCGACATACCAGCGTGTGTACGCGCATTAGTAAATCAATTTGGTCTAAAGTTGACAATTTAGATGAGTAATGCGTATATTATCAAGTAATTGAATGTAGTCGAATAAGGTTTTGAATATAAAATGAAGGATTTTGTGCACTCATAAAAATTAGATTACAAATCCTGTATCGTATCATTGCTATTTGTAGTTGTTTGATTCAAAAAAATTATTTCCATAATAGTTCTTGAAATCTATAAGCATGTAGAGCAAATCTTTTTCTGTTTGCAAAAACTATTCGGTGTTTGTTTTTAAATGAATCCTGAAATAAAGATTAAAAAACCCAACTAGGATAGAACAATGTCAACATCCCACACTGACAATTTCGTTTCAGAATTATGGCAAAAATCCATGTAAACTTAGACGCCGGTATTTTGCTTACAAACTAAAAGATTCAGATGTCAGTAAATCCTTTTTTTGTGGAATGTGAGACCGGAAACGATATGGCGTTAAGATTCTCTGTTAAAGCTGAATGAAAAGTAGGGTGAAGTATTTCTTGAAGGAAATTCCTTGCCAACTATTTCGTCATAAAACTGTGTCCACCGAATTCCTGCAGTCTTTGTTTTGTGACTTTCTCTAAGCAATAAAATCCTTCTCACTAATATTATATCAGTGTTACATTGCCTCATGTTGATTGAATGATCTGCTACTGTAATTGTTCAGTTCAGTGCCTACTTTCCATTTATGGGTAGAAGAGACACTTTAGCTCTTTTAAGGAGTTCTACTAGATCAAACCAATGGTCTCTGGTTTTGCATAGTACCTTAGCCTCTTTACCTTGGACTTCCAATATTTTGTGATGGGAAATATAGAAAAGTCAACTTGACAGAGTGAATAGTCACGACAAATTTTGAGTATATGCATGAAATTTGTATATTTGACGGTGATGACCAAAGTATTTGCCACGCTATTTTATATCTTGATAGTTAACGTTCCTTATGTGAATATGGTTTGCAAAAATAATTCAAGTTATGAATAATAAAAAATTAAACAAATTAATGACTAGAAAATTAGTCAGTGTTACTTAAAACTCGATACGGCGCTAAATTGTAATTATTTCATTTAATTTAGAAATTCATTGATCTCGTCATATCAAAAGGAATTAATTGTTTGTTTATGGAATGAACTTCTGTAGAGGAATAATACAATTGGTGCACATTGCAATATTTATGCAATTTATGCATGCGTTATTATTTCTTCAACTGTTGTGTGTTTGCTATGCATATGTTTATTTAACGCCTGGGTACAGCGATACATATCTGATATACAAAAAACACCAGTGTGAACGCATTTTTAATTTTACCAATTACAGGGAAATTGTTATTAATATATACTTTCATGCACATATGCATATGGACGTATACAAGGGTTTCCTCCTACACGAGTTGGTAAAAGAAATCAGAAGATTCTAGATTTATTTTTTCTAGTTTTACTTTATTTTTAGATCTACATAATATGGAATTTGGAATACATATCGTTAATAATTTTTATTTTTTATTTTTTTTAAACATCAATTGCGTTTTTTCAAGTTAATATTATTTTAATTTTCTTGAAGTTCTGGTAAATACCCATGATATTATATAGATTTTATTTTTCAAATTAATACTTGCATTTGGAGTCTTCCTTAGGTGTGTTAAGTTCACTTTCACGTAAATTTAGATAATTCAACTTAAATGTAAATTTAGACTGTTTAACTTTCACGTAAAATCGGATCGGAATAATTTTCCCTACTTATATTTTATAAGTCTTGTTCATTAATAAGTTACACTGTCAAATTATTTCTCTCTTATGGGTTGTCAACGCAAGGTAAGGCAATATAAAACGAACGAACGATCGTTAAGAGGTATGATACCCTTCCCCAATGACAGATACAGTTACTTATAATTATGAACAAAATGTCAGAAGTCTATTACTTTGGAACTGTTATGTTTTCCTTAACAGTTTTGAAACTCTCAAAGGTATAAAGGCCACTCATGAATATCAGAGGCAAACGACAGTGAGATTATCCTTGCAAGCAAGACGGACAGAGCCCCTGAGACTGACCCTATATGCATATGATCAAGGCCCAAGCCCCCTCTTCATCCAAGCAAGGACGAAGGAGGCCCAGACAATGGTTCCAGATGACTCAGCAGATAGACCTGTAGACTCCCTCAAAGCCCCCATCCTTAGCTCACAAGGATGGTGAGGTTGAAGCTACTTAAGGAACTAACGAGTTTGAGTGGGACTCGAACCCCAGTCTGGAGATCACCAGGCAAGGACGTTACCAACAGACCACCACAACTTTCCTAATTAGTTTTTTTTACCTTAACAGTTTTATGTAAGACGCAGCGATACTTTACTCCCTGTATATTAACTGTATATATTCTATATATTTAAATGGTTTAAATGCTGGTCATGAAGGATAGAGGCAAGGGGTAGAATAATGGGGAAGGGGTAGAACAAGAGACTGACCATATATACATTTGATCAGCACTGAAGGCTAGGACCATGGAGGGCCAGGCAATGGCTGTTGATGACTCGGCAGGTAGACCTATAAAGTCATCTAAAATAAGCCCTCCCCCATCCCCAGCTCACAAGGACGGGGAGGTTGCAGACACTTCATATAGATCCTATATATATTAAACATGGCTCGAACTCCTGTCCTACAGATTGCTAGGAGGGGACATTTTCATTATCCTAATTAAACTTCTCATCACAATGATAAATTGAAAACGACATTGGTGAGATCATTTGCCTATTTTTCTATCTGACTGGTAAACAGTAGCACAAATTCTCAAATATTGTATCTATATTTATTTCTTGTGAAATGAAAAAAAATGCTCCATTATATACAGAAGGATGAAAAACAGTTAATAAAAAGAATAAGTTGAGTCGCTTGGAACTGGGTGCACGTTCTCTGACTACTTGTGAACATGAGAGAGAGAGAGAGAGAGAGAGAGAGAGAGAGAGAGAGAGAGAAGTGGGATAGGGTGTGGGCTGGGTATTACCATATTAATTCTTTTGTTCATAACCTTGTATTGGATAGATTAGACGACACTTGAGAAGGAAGAGAACTAATTATATTGTATATAGTATTTATTCAGCGAAGCAAATTC
>NC_090741.1:82394623-82402123 GCF_036898095.1 Palaemon carinicauda | reverse complement strand
CTGTAAAACCTTTCCTACTACTAAAAATCTTCCTTTAGCTTCATTTTAGAAACCATCGTTTTTCATGCAAGTGTATAATATATAGATAGATATAATATAAATAGAAATATCCTTTCAAATGGCAGTTGTGGACTGCAACAATTGCCAGAACCCACGTCGGCTGAAAGGCCTGGCAATCTAACGGAACGGATTACATACTCTAGTGCCAAGTCTACACACCAGTTAAAAATGAGCAAGTGCATATTGGCTGAGAACTAAAGACTACTGAAATTTTTAGAATTGAAACTGATCACCGAACCCGCCCCCCTTTATCAAGCAATTATCCTGCAATTTGCCACACCTGTCCTATTTCTTATTGTTTTCCTCAGTAAAATAGGGAAGAACAAATGACCGAATATTCACAGATACTAAATGGCGTTGAAGCTGTAATTACTTTACTTTACTTACTTTACTTTGATGGCTGCTTTTCCGGTCCCATACAGCAGGGGAATCCCAATCTCTACAATACCTCCACTGTCGATTTACCTTGCTTGTTCACAGTATTTATCTTTTCAAGTCACATATTGTTCATTTACTGTTAAATCGTCATTGTCAAAAGACTCATGAAATAAGAGTCTTCAGTTTCCTCTTGAAAGCCTTAATGTCTTCAATCATTCGAATGTTTCGTGGGAGCCTATTATATAGTCTCGGGGCCGCATATTTAAAGGCTCTGGAGCCCAAAGTGGACATAAATCTAGGTTCCAACAGTTTGAAGCCATCTGTAACTATTCTCGTGTCGACACGATTTGTTGGCTGCGCAATATGTAACAACTTTCTTAAGTATTTTGGACGACCGGTTCAGATAACTTGGTGGGTTATTGTACATATTTTAAATTCAATTCTCGCTTTAATCGGCAGCCAGTGTAAATCAATTTGTATAACTTTTTTATTTCTCTGAAAGAGGGTCTACTTCCAAAAAAATATAAATAGTTATTATAATAATAAAACTTCAATCGATTCTTTTGACCTAAGCACGATTGTGGGAGTGAAATCGTATTTTATTTATGTTTTTGGCTTTGTGGAATTCTGAACTGAATTTAGAGTAGCCAATATAAGAAAAGAAGAAATATGCATTTATTCATATTTCTGTTTCACAATAATGTCAAAGTGACCAAAGTTTTTATCTGTTTTTTTTTTCTTTTCTTTTTTATTTATTAAGCAGTTAAAACGTTTTAATTTTTGTTTTTCTTTTTCGTGTATCAGAGTTCTTTCGCTTGATGAAAAATGACCGTAGACACTGACGTAATTTAATTTCCTAGTTAGGGTTTTTGGAGGGAGCCTTGGAGTGTAAAATTGTTCTTTAAGGCTATAACAAGACATGTTTGTTTATTATCAAGTTTCTCTTAAATTTATTGTATGCATAAGTATTAACTACTGATATTTATATACATTTCATTACGAATGACTCATAATGGTCCTTCAAACTCATAATTATTATATTTCCCCATACACTCGACCCGAGTAAACCTTATGTTTATTTATGTATTTTGAAAATTATTCTAACTCATTGGTAATTAAATGTAGATAAGTTTATGTTATTACCAACATCAATTAGAATACTGCCATTTTATCACGACCCTTTGGCAGTGATTATCACCTCCCTGTCTAGACTCCTCTGCTGCAATTCCTCTTAGCCATTGTTACTATTCTAAGGGAGACCTCAGAACCTTTTCTATTCCTTATATATATATATATGTATATATATATATATATATATATATATATATATATATATATATATATATATATATACATATATATATATATATGTATATATATATATATATATATATATATATATATATATATATATATATATATATATATATATATATATATATATATTCCACATTGCTTCCCTATCAACTCTATCATATGCTTTCTCCAGATCCATAAACGCAACATACACCTCCATACCTTTTGCTAAATATTTCTCGCCTATCTGCCTAACTGTAAAAATCTGATTCATACAACCCCTACCTCTTCTAAAACCACCCTGTACTTCCAAGATTGCATTCTCTGTTTTATCCTTAATCCTATTAATCAGTACTCTACCATACACTTTTCTAACTACACTCAACAAACTAATACCTCTTGAATTACAACACTCATGCACATCTCCCTTACCCTTATATAGTGGTACAATACATGCACAGACCCAATCTACTGGTACCATTGACAACACAAAACACACATTAAACAAACTCACCAACCATTCAAGTACAGTCACACCCCCTTCCTTCAACATCTCAGCTTTCACACCATCCATACCAGATGCTTTTCCTACTCTCGTTTCATCTAGTGCTCTCCTCACTTCCTCTATTGTAATCTCTCTCTCATTCTCATCTCCCATCACTGCCACCTCAACACCTGGAACAGCAATTATATCTGCCTCCCTATCATCCTCAACATTCAGCAAACTTTCGAAATATTCCGCCCACCTTTTCCTTGCCTCCTCTCCTTTTAACAACCTTCCATTTCCATCTTTCACTGTCTCTTCAATTCTTGCGCCGGCCTTCCTTACTCTCTTCACTTCTTTCCAAAACTTCTTCTTATTCTCTTCATATGACTGACCCAGTCCCTGACCCCACCTCAGGTCAGCTGCCCTCTTTGCCTTACGTACCTTGCGCTTTACTTCCACCTTTTGCTCTCTATATTTTTCATACTTCTCTATACTATTACTCTGCAGCCATTCTTCAAAAGCCCTCTTTTTCTCTTCCACTTTTACCTTCACTCCTTCATTCCACCATTCACTGCCCTTCCTCATGCTGCCTCCAACAACCTTCTTGCCACATACATCACTTGCAATCACAACAAAATTTTCTTTTGCTAACTTCCACTCCTCCTCTAAATTACCAGTTTCTCTTACTCTCACCTCGTCATATGCCATTTTCAACCTTTCCTGATATTTACTTTTTACCCCCGGTTTTATTAGCTCTTCAACCCTCACTAGCTCCCTTTTACATCCACCTACTCTATTCCCCCACTCTTTTGCTACAACTAATTTTCCTTCCACCAAAAAATGATCAGACATACCGTTAGCCATACCCCTAAACACGTGCACGTCTTTCAATCTTCCAAACATTCTTTTAGTTATCAACACATAATCCATTAATGCCCTTTCTACTACTCTTCCATTTGCCACTCTTACCCATGTATACTTATTTTTATCTTTCTTTTTAAAAAAGCTAGCACTTATTACCATCTCTTGTTCAACACACATATCTACCAGTCTCTCACCGCTCTCATTTTCACCTGGTACGCCATACTTCCCAATGACACCTTCTACCTCTCCAGCGCCCACTCTAGCATTTAAGTCACCCATAACAACTACATAATTCCTTCTACCCAGTCCTTCTACACACCTAGTTAATTCATTCCAGAACTCATTCCGCAATGTGGAATGTGATGAGGTTATATGGAGTTGGTGGAAGGTTGTTGCAAGCAGTGAAAAGTTTCTACAAAGGTAGTAAAGCATGTGTTAGAATAGGAAATGAAGTGAGCGATTGGTTTCCAGTGAGAGTGGGGCTGAGACAGGGATGTGTGATGTCGCCGTGGTTGTTTAACTTGTATGTTGATGGAGTGGTGAGAGAGGTGAATGCTCGAGTGCTAGGACGAGGATTAAAACTGGTTGGCGAGAATGATCATGAATGGGAGGTAAATCAGTTGTTGTTTGCGGATGATACTGTACTGGTAGCAGACACAGAAGAGAAGCTTGACCGACTAGTGACAGAATTTGGAAGGGTGTGTGAGAGAAGGAAGTTGAGAGTTAATGTGGGTAAGAGTAAGGTTATGCGATGTACGAGAAGGGAAGGTGGTGCAAGGTTGAATGTCATGTTAAATGGAGAGTTACTTGAGGAGGTGGATCAGTTTAAGTACTTGGGGTCTGTTGTTGCAGCAAATGGTGGAGTGGAAGCATATGTACGTCAGAGAGTGAATGAAGGTTGCAAAGTGTTGGGGGCAGTTAAGGGAGTAGTAAAAAATAGAGGGTTGGGCCTGAATGTAAAGAGAGTTCTATATGAGAAAGTGATTGTACCAACTGTGATGTATGGATCGGAGTTGTGGTGAATGAAAGTGATGGAGAGACAGAAATTGAATGTGTTTGAGATGAAGTGTCTGAGGAGTATGGCTGGTGTATCTCGAGTAGATAGGGTTAGGAACGAAGTGGTGAGGGTGAGAACGGGTGTAAGAAATGAGTTAGCGGCTAGAGTTGATATGAATGTGTTGAGGTGGTTTGGCCATGTTGAGAGAATGGAAAATGGCTGTCTGCTAAAGAAGGTGATGAATGCAAGAGTTGATGGGAGAAGTACAAGAGGAAGGCCAAGGTTTGGGTGGATGGATGATGTGAAAAAAGCTCTGGGTGATAGGAGGATAGATGTGAGAGAGGCAAGAGAGCGTGCTAGAAATAGGAATGAATGGCGAGCGGTTGTGACGCAGTTCCGGTAGGCCCTGCTGCTTCCTCCGGTGCCTTAGATGACCGCGGAGGGAGCAGCAGTAGGGGACTCAGCAGTATGAAGCTTCATCTGTGGTGGAAATGTGGGAGGTTGGGCTGTGGCACCCTAGCAGTACCAGCTGAACTCGGCTGAGTCCCTGGTTAGGCTGGAGGAACGTAGAGAGTAGAGGTCCCCTTTTTTGTTTTGTTTCTTGTTGTTGTCGGCTACCCCCCAAAATTGGGGGAAGTGCCTTTGGTATATGTATGTATGTATATATATATATATATATATATATATATATATATATATATATATATATATATATATATATATATATATATATATATATATATAATGTGGGTGTGTGTGGGTGCTTAAGAAACACAATATCATGCTCAAATAGAAATAAATACTGGGATCGAGCCGTAGCCATTCCTTAACGTCGTGGAAAGGTTTGTTTATCGCCATGATCAGCAAAACTGTACTAGTCAGGGCCATGCATACTAGGTTGGTTTGCTGTGATTAATCAAACTAAAGTTTCTGATCATCAGTAATCAACAATGACCAGTATGGTGATTAAATGGCCTAATCCCTTTTTCCTGCAATGCACTAGAATCGGCTGCATTTTTTGCTGACGTTACTAGTGTATACATAGTAGTGATTAAGTTAAAACAATGAACAATTTTTTTTTTTTTTGTGAGATGTCGCTGATATTAATACACGTTTACACTATTTCATTTAGAAATACTATAACTTCAACCTTTTTAGTTTTGTACAATAATTTCCCTTTTTATGAATCAAGAGAGATATCAATCTCCCCTATAATTTCCTAAAAGCTTATTTTTTTTTTTTATCATTCATTCAAGATTTGATACTACCACTTCAAAATTAATATTTGGCACGATAGTATCTCTTTCTTAGTAGAACGAACTTAACAGTCATCCTTGATCCTTACATATGAAATTACAGTTTCAAAAGGAGAAATAAAGTAGAGATGTTCGTTAATAAAAAAAAAATGATCTTGGATGTACCTATTGTTCTCTTTTGATAAAGATGCCAAATGTTTAAATTATAGTGATGATTGCTATATAATTTACAGTTGAAGTATAGTATATTTTGTTAATCATTTGTACTCTACCTTGTGTCCCTGTGAAAAAGACACAGGGTAAAAATGAAAATTAAAAAAAACAATGTAACGATAAATGACATTTAAAAAGTGCAAGTAATGAGCGAAATAAGTGCAAAATGGAACGCTTAAGTCAATATTAGATAATAAAGAAATTGAAAATTGAGAGTAAAACGAAATTATCGATACAAGAAAGAGAAGGATAAAAGGCAGGAAATCTTCTTCAGATCACCCTAAAAGGGAACCTTTGATGTCTTGCATCATCCTCTGGTATAAGTTAGAATAGAGTCCTATCAAAGGACTCGCATCCTAAGCTCGCAGCCGTGGCGTTAAGAAGTTTTAATGCCGTTATGTTATCCTCTTCATTCTGTGAATTTTGAAAGTTGGTGTTCCCCTGATGCAAGGATTTTTCTCCCGAAGTTTATTCCTTCGAGTTGTGATCCTTTTTGTCGTTGAATGATAATTCCTTTCAGTAAATAATTTTTTTTTTTTCATCACAGAATATTAATATTTTCAGCTGTCCACCTAACCGGCATAGGAACTATGATTTGTTTTTAAAGAATTGATGGAAATATCTCCTATCCTTAGGGCCTTTTACCTCCCATCCTCCTCCCTTCATTCTTCCCTCAAGTCCTTCCCCAGAGTCCTCCTCCCCCATAGAATCTCTCATTCAGAACCCCTCAGTCTACTATTAACGGTCTGGTGACTCATGGCAATGATCACACGTTGTTAGCCATCAAGGCAATTAAGTGGTCTTTCTCCCCTTATTCCAGAAGGAATAAATCGCTGGCCGAAGGCTGGAAATGGACTCGCTCGTTCTTTCCAGGAGGTATCGCTGGAATGGTCCATAACCTGGATCCAGCCGTCGTTTCGTTATACAATTGACGCTTCAGAAAGAACAGCTAATTATAGTCAGCACATCGCTATAAAAGTGATTTGTTTTAGGATTAAAGGGAGATGGAGTTGATGTTTATTGCCTACGGACTGTTGTATGGTGCTGACATTTAGTGAGGAGCCGTTTCGGAGACCATAACTTTTAAAAAGGGCTGGCTTTCTTAGGTAGGTGATGTTCCTCCTTTCTTTATTTGGGCTAGAGTTAAGAAGACTTCACACCCATTATTATTATTATTATTATTATTATTATTATTATTATTATTATTATTATTATTATTATTATTATTATTATTATTATTCCTGTAGCTGGTTTGTTAGTATTATTTCTAATACTACCAATAATGGTAATTTTAGTCAGGATGATAAAGGCAATAACATTGTTCCGTGGTTTTCACTGCTCTTTTGTATGATCAGATAATAAAATAGGTTGAGGAAGGAAATGTTTTTGTCTGAAGATGTAGACTACCAAGTCGTATTGGTATACATTTATACCTAATCAGGTATTTTTAGGTAAAATAAATGAAACCAGCATTGTTCTTTTTCAGTAATTAACAAACTAGATAGCCGATAAAGCTGTATCTTTTTTTAATAGCTATTTTTCTTTCATATGTTTTATTCAATTCATTTTGGTATTAAGGATTGCGTTCTGAAGAGAAATGCTCAAATTTATAAATTGGATGATTCGAAATTTCAGGTTTTGTATTTAATGCTGCTTCATGAATGATTTGGTATGAATTTAGGCTTTATTCGACGGTAAGCCAAGGAACACCGGACAATTCCGTGATGTGTAGTAAGTAATATCCCAGTTTGTCATAAAATAGTTTTACCAAATTGCTTAGTAATGTTCATCTAGAAACAACATTGTTCTAAGATAATACATACAACAATAAAACAAGAAACGCATACTTTTAGAATTATGGAAATGAAAACTGTTTTTCTATCGTTGTCTCAAAAATATGGATTTGTCAGATTCTACTGCGTACGGAATTTAATAAAGGAAACGATGTT
>NC_090741.1:82387123-82389623 GCF_036898095.1 Palaemon carinicauda | reverse complement strand
GTTCCGAATGACACTTCTTGTTGCTATCAGATTACTACTCTTCTCGAATCATATCATGTTTAAGAGATGAGATCTGTTTCCTTGTTAGGAACTCCTAGATAAGTTTTAGAACTACTAGGCAAAAATCTCTTTAATATCGCGTCTATTTGTTGTGTGGATAATTGTTTCCTTCCGGTGATAACTATATTAACGGCAGATCATGATTTACTACAAGAAAAGAATAAAATTCGTCTACTCACTTTAGGTGTCTGGATGATAGGTTTTCGTTTAGTCTTCCCAAAGAAGTTGAAAAGACCAGATGCTCAAAGAATTAAACAGATGTACCGACGAAAGTAGATTATTCTCTGTAATTACAAGGTCTCTCTCTCTCTCTCTCTATCTCTCTCTCTCTCTCTCTCTCTCTCTCTCTCTCTCTCTCTCTCTCTCTCTCTCTCTCTCTCTCTCTCTCTCTCTCTCTCTCTCAGCAGATAATAAAATTTGACTCTTCACTTCAGGTGTCTGGATGATAAGTTTTCGGAGAGTTTTCTCAACGAAGCTAAAAAGACAAGATGCTCAAAGAATTAAACGGGTATGCTGACAAAAGTAGAATATTCTGTGCGATTATAAGAACTCTCTCTCTCTCTCTCTCTCTCTCTCTCTCTCGTCTCTCTCTCTCTCTCTCTCTCTCTCTCTCTCTCTCTCTCTCTCTCTGTGCACCTTTGAAGCTAGGGTAATCGCTTCCAAATTGTCTCATGGATCATTAACCTCATTTAGGTAGTGAATTATTTTTCAGTTTAACTTTTGAGGTAACTTTCCTGGGAATGTGAAATGAAATAATTAAGGACACGGAAAGGGTTCTCTAAACTTACACATATATTATGTAGGATAAAGAATAAATATACTTATGAACAAACTATTTTTATTTACGTTTAAGCATAGTAAGTAATCCCTCGTTAGTTTCTTTTGATTATGGGAAAATTTCTTATTTCTTTTCGATGATTATCCTGTTTAGAAATACAATAGATATCAAATATCAAATTTAGATTCAACAATCAAAATGAATTTATAATCCAAAAGATATTCCCGTGTTAAAATGAGCTGTGATGTTTCGTTTTTTGAAC
The DNA here is from genome assembly GCF_036898095.1 of Palaemon carinicauda. NCBI lineage: Eukaryota > Metazoa > Arthropoda > Malacostraca > Decapoda > Palaemonidae > Palaemon > Palaemon carinicauda. The sequence continues at coordinate 82,388,523 of NC_090741.1, read as the reverse complement.
CGTAGTGATACCATTAATTGGGAGATTGCAATGTGTTCTCTTATTTCTTTCTAATTCAATCGAGACAAAAATGTTAACTAAGATTATTGTATCGTATTACATATTCGCTATGTTTTACATGGAGCGAAGTGTCCTTAGGTCCTACTAAAATATAAGGCAGGAAATGTTAATAAAAAATTGCTTATTGCTACAAATTAGGGGCGCAAAAAATATCGTTAAAGGTGAACTACAGAAAGACTATTCGCAAACTCAAAAATAGTCCAAGTTTCATTTCATGAACAATAATTTCAGAGTAACGATGGCAATATAATATATATATATATATATATATATATATATATATATATATATATATATATATATATATATATATATATATATATTATATAATATATATATATATATATTGATGTGTTAGACATATAGGCAAATAGATCTACTACTTGCAGCAGGAGTAAATAAACATATGTACATAAAGATACCCCCTCTCTGTCTCTCTCTCTGTCTCTCTCTCTCTTCTCTCTCTCTCTCTCTCTCTCTCTCTCTCTCTCTCTCTCTCTCTCTCTCTCTCTCTCTCTCGTAGATTTTTCATTTCTTTTTCTGCATTGTTTTTCAACACAGCTTCCTTGCAAAATATCTCCCTTCGCTCCAGTTCAGTTTCAAATTCAACATTCACTCCTCAGCTTTTTTTGGTATATTACAGTTGCAATTTCCCAATTGCGTTTTAGTCATTTCAAGTATAGTTTCCTTATACATTTTATATGTTTTTTTTTCTTTTTCCTTATACAATCTTCTAATTCCTTAATGAATGCTTGGCAGTCGTTGAACTCTGCTGGGTAGAAAGGCGAAATGTGAAAAGGAATTGCCTTCGCTTGAAATCAGCTCTGAATAAAAGTGAAGATTTATGTTATGTACGTAAATTTCATTCCCTCTCCTGAGTCATAGGAATTCTCTTTTTGCTTCCATTCTCCCTGACGTATGTCTCTCCTTTTTTTTCGGAACTTGGATTAAAAGCATATTGGGCTGCTAATCTGTTTGCCATGTTTGATATGAATAAGTGTTTTATTCATTCTGAATAAGTGATTCTCTATTTGTTCGATTCTTTGATTACTGGTTTTATACCTTCAAGTCAAGACCACATTATTATATTGGCTAAGATTTAACCTTCTTACTCACCAGACGACGTTTTGGGGTCGTAATTTGATGAAAAGTGAAACTAGAGAGAGAGAGAGAGAGAGAGAGAGAGAGAGAGAGAGAGAGAGAGAGAGAGAGAGGATCCTGTATATTCAAGTAATGCTTCTCAGTATGAGGTTGTCTTGGGAATTCAACACAGTTATAACCAAAAATATTCAAAGCATGAGAGTTCATTTCTTATTTAAATTTATCTTTCCGATAAAACA
>NC_090741.1:82365050-82386623 GCF_036898095.1 Palaemon carinicauda | reverse complement strand
TATATATATATACAGTATATGTGTGTGTCTGTGTTTCTGTGTTTGTGTGTTTTTGCGTAATTTCAGACATTAGCATATCCTGAATTATCAGAGGCTATGTATAGAAATGAAACGAGGGAGACTTTATGGGAGCCAAACTAATTATCTCTGCATCTCATTCCACAAAATCCCCCCCCCCCCCTCCACACGATTCGAACTGAAACCTTCCAAATCCCAAGCTGTGATACAATCTTTCCTATCCAACCGGAAAAGACCACTAAGTTTTTATCCTAGAACCTAATTACAATAATTAAAAGGCTTCATTTTAATCTAACTCGAGGTCAAAGGTGGGAGGTGGAGGGTTGATTGAATGTCTCAAATTCATTATTTTCTGAAGATACCAACCTGTATTACGTCATGTAATTGTGTGAATCTTCCCTTTCATGCAGCCATATCTTCAAATTAACTTCGGAAGACCTACTACTGTTATCTCATTACTCAAGGACGGATGAATTAAAAAGAGGATTTACATCATCTTCATCTGAACTTTTGAAGGATTGAAGATCCTTATCCCTAACTACCTCGTGGTTCCCTAAAAAGAATTTATATCAAGAGAAACCTAATGCCGAGTATCATCACTTTAAACATATTTATCTTCTTATAATTTATCATTTTCGCTCTCTCCTAATTTAGGATATTAATTTAGTCACATCTTTACGAAATTGAGATTAAACAGAGGATGTTTTCAGATATTTTCCCCTAGCAGAAGCAGTATTATACTCTGTCTCTTTTCCAAGAATGATTTTTGGACATTGCACTAGGAATCTTATATATATGCATTGTACTCACAATTTGGGAAACTGAGTCTGTTAATAGCGAATGTGGCAGTAACAGGTGCTTTCTCCATCTAAAAAAAGGGAACTTTATGTACTCCTCTGATACGAGTCAGCTGGATCACCGAAATAAGCAAACTAGTATCAAAATATTTTCCAGTAATATAAAATAAAAATAAGAATTTGGAATAAATACTAAAATTTCCTCGACATTCCACCGTGGTCTTGGAAGCAAAGAGTTATTCATGAAATGGGAATCCTATTCTCTGTTATCCCTTACCAAAGAAAAGTTAAGAAACACAATGTACGACTCTATCTCATTAGAAGCTGGCTTCCGCTTAGTTTAGAGTTTTCCTGACGTACTGTATATTTTCATTTGTCTCAGAGTCAAGTTGATGTCATGCAAACCACTGTTATCTAATACTATCGGCTATATAATAGTAGATGTTTTAAATATATCGAAAAGTAAAATATTTCAAATGCTTCTTACAGTTGAATGACTCTTCGAAAATAATAAAAGAACCAATACCCTTACAAGGTGTTTCACTTTGGACCAAGATATCCAAAGGATATTTCATAAATTACTTCTCCACTTGCTGTGACGTCTTGCCAGGTATTTGCTCAGACAGCATTCATAACGTTTAAAACGCTTTCAGATGACTAAAATTACTCACAGATCATTGCTCAGGCAATGTCTATAACGTTATCAAAAGCCATACAATTTTAAAGAAACATTATCAATGCTGAGATCTGGATGTTGAGGAGCCACTGTCTTTGACCTACTTACAACCGATGATAATACTGTAACCAGGATTATAACCTTAAAATAAAAATGCTCACTAACCAAACCATGCAATAGACTAGTTACAGACAGCAAACCCTTGGTGTGTGGAATATACATAACACTGTATATAAAGTTTTACCCAATGATTTAATTCCTGGCGATAATCAAGGAGCAAGACACTAAGATGGTTAAAGGCCAGATTTATTTAAACAACAGAAGCAACAGTTTAAAACAGTATTTAACTACAGTAATGACTATGCCATCTATTTAATTGGACATTGTAACTCTTTTCTTATGTATTTTGTGTAATTGTAAGTTCGCAATACCACCAGTGACTGTACGTATCAGTTTCTAACATAGTAAGGAGAATGTAGTTTAGACTTTAAGGAAATATTATCAAGAAAAAACAAAAAGCAAAAAAATCTTATTGGAACAACAATAAGAGGCATCATCATCATCATCATCATCATAAATACAACAACAATAATAATAATAATAATAATAATAATAATAATAATAATAATAATAATAATAATAATAATAATAAACACTAGTGAAGACAAATGAGACGAAAAAGCTAATACCTTTTCTAGAATTATCTTTTTTTTTCTTAACTTGAATCGTAAACATAAAAAAATAAGAAAAATTTAAGCGGCCATGAAGCGAGAGGAAAAACAGGGCCATAAAAGGCCAGGAAGAGGATGTGCTGGACATCAAAACATGCGCCTCAATTGCTCTGTAAATATACAGTCATTAGAGAGAGAGAGAGAGAGAGAGAGAGAGAGAGAGAGAGAGAGAGAGAGAGAGAGAGAGAGAGAGGACTGATGAAAAAAGGTGATAAAGAAGGTAAATAAAGTGTAGCCTATGTGTGGGAGAGGTGATATAGATAAAAGTAAATAGTGCACATGTGTAGAGAGAGAGAGAGAGAGAGAGAGAGAGAGAGAGAGAGAGAGAGAGAGAGAGAGTGGTAATGGGTATCTAATTTGCAAGTTTGTTTTGCGTATTCTTCTGTACTTTACCTGGAAGTCTAAACGAGGGTTTCATGAATGGGATGAGGAAAATTAGGTTGTTTTCTTGGACCATGTGAATAAAAAATGAACTTACTAAATCCTAACTAACTAACAGTAGGATCATATATACATACTCGCTCACCTTAATATGCTTAATATGCATATGAGCTCTCTAGCCTTTCAATAGTTGTTTGCTTCATTATATCCACTTCATTCATCTTTTCCTTTTGCTTATCTTTTTCATTTAGGTATTATTATCATTATTATTATTATTATTATTATTATTATTATTATTATTATTATTATTATGATTATTATTATTATTATTATTATTATTATTATTATTATTATCATCATCATCATCAATACTATTATTATTATTATTATTATTATTATTATTATTATTATTATTATTATTATAAAAGGGTACCGATTGTAAAAAAAAAAAAAAAAAAAAAAATCTGGGAATCGGATGTATATGAAAATAAAAACAGTGTGCTGATGACATAAATCATGTAATTATTACAAAATACGAATAATAATATTCTACAGCTTTACAGTAAAAAGACTTCCAGTGCTTATATTGGCATCGGGGCACCTAAGCAGATTGGGGACCAATATATTAAGAAAGATAAAGTCGTGTTAAGTATAACAGTTTCTTCAAAGGGTTGTAATGTAAATAGCTGTTGTGCCACATTTACAATATTATTATTATTATTATTATTTATTATTATTATTATTATTATTATTAATTTAGTTGGAAAAGCAAGATGCTATAAGGCCAAGGGCTCCAACAGGGAAAAGTAGCCCAGTGAAGAAAGGAAACAAGGAAAAATTAAATATTTTAAGAACAACAACACCACCAAAATAAATATTTTCTATATAAACTAACAAAACTAACAAAATAACAGGAAGAGAAATAAGACAGAATAGTGTGCCCGAGTGTACCCTCCAGCTGGAGGGTTTTTATTCCAAGATTGCTTAATACCCCGGAAGACATAGCAATGGCATTAAGGCCCTGTCTACCATACCATTTATTTAACACGTAGAATGGAATGAGAAGGGGTAAGAAAGTGTGGCAACTCTAATCTTGAAATAAAAGTGCTATGTAGCTAGACTTTGGTTCTTAGGTATAGTAGGATGCAAAGCTGGCCATCTTGCCGTTATGCTCTGAACTATAATTACACAATTAAGAAATAAAATAATTCCGGAAAGCGCTCATCTTATTACTACACCATAATTTAAAGTCTAAAGCTTCAGTTAAAATGAATATAACAACTATTCCAGCAGCGAAGAAAGGTTGCGAAACAGGATAAAACAAAATCATCCGAGAGGCATTGATTGGAAAAACTCTCTCATCGAAGGATATTTAAGGAATCAGGTAATTCCGACTCCGATAATTCCCCTGGCTATTCATTGTTCCTCGAACTTCTTATATAATTACAGAACTTCACCTCGTAAAAATCGAAATTCAGCCTAATTGGACGTCTCTCATAAAACGGCAGTTTAATGGTTCTCTGTTCTTATAACTGCTTCCAGGAGGTAAGAGTCCTAAAAATGAGAAAAAGCTTTGGCAATATACCAAAGAATAATGAAAGGAATATACACGAACAAGGAGCTATTTCAGAGATGAAAAATGTACTCATATAAAAGCTACGCGAGCTTAATTTTTAAATTTTTTGGTATAATCATGAGAAGTATATAAGAAATTCCTCGATTGTTTTTTCACAAATCTTCATATATATATATATATATATACATATATATATATATATATATATACATATATAAACATACATATAGATATATATTATATATATATATATATATTTATATGTATAATATATATATATATATATATATAAATATATATATATATATATATATATGTATATATATATATATATAAATATATATATATATATATATATATATTTATATATATATATATATATATATATATATATTTATATATATATATATATGTATGTATTCATACATACTATCTCAACATAATGCTATCACCAATTACACATTAGACTCTACCAACAGTTATTTAAAGAAAAAGAAAGTTAACAAATCTGTACTATTTTTTAGACGCAGGAAGGGAAATATTCCAGCAAATTATGATTTCCACTTACAAAATAAAAACAATTCTTAATAGACTCACAAGTCATTAAGTAATCATACATATTTCCTGTATTTACAGTTCTGGGCAAATTTTATACAAAATGCATCATTTAATCATTACAGCGAGATTGCAATATATTGCATTTGTGTATATACATTCTTGATAACCAGCCCAAATACTTTCAAATACTTTCCCCAGTCTATAAAATTTCTCTTCACTATCATTAGTCAACATGATTTTGGGGTAAACAAACTCTTTTCTCCAATTTTCATAAACCTTCTTTTCATTTTGCAAGCTCGAATATGAATCTTTCGAAAGGTTAACACCTTCCATTCCCGTGTTATATTAAAGAGCCATATGGAAAGCATGTAAATACAAAATTTTTAAGTATGTTAATAATTAAGTGCTTGAGTGTTCCCTACCACTTAAAATGTTCAATATAAAATCTAAATATGTAAAACACTTTTATGAGAAATTACACGTTCCTGACACATTGTATCATATAGATTAGAGTCCCTATTCTAAGTAAAAGTGACTAAAATAAATATGAATGAATAATAAATTAAGCTGAAGGGCAGACTGACCTGCAGTTATCATCAAATGTCAAAATAACTTTTTTAAATCTGACGATTAATTGATTTGAAATTAAAGCTATGATATGATTCGGCTAATGCTTTAGATGGGAAAATCTCTCAGGTTCACATCTATTTGAAAATGGATCTAATTTATTCATCTACGATAACGAATATCTACAATATCAATTTACAATTCCTACATACATATATATATATATATATATATATATATATATATATATATATATATATATATATATATATATATATATATATATATATATATATATATATATCCTACAAAAACTACTGTAGAGGAAATAATTTATTCATGTATTTCATATCTCTATTTAAGAGGTAAATAGCCAGCTCATAAGGTGAGTTCATCACATGTATTTATAAGTTTGGTATGTAAACTACGTAACAATTTCATTATTAATTTTTTTGTTATTTTCTTCATTCAAGTCAGTATTTGTAAATTTACGTTATTTTAAAGAATTAACATTTCATTTCCCGTATTTTGTTACAAAGTCTTACGTAAACTTGATTAAGTATGCAGTAAGAACCCTACAAGGTATGATCGATGCCTTATGTAATTTTTTTCCTGTTTTCATAAGATATTGCGTCATGTTTGTGAGAAAATACGCAATTCTTATATTTGACACCTGTTTTGGTAGGTTCTCGAAAACCCTAGTATTAGTCTATCTTTTTCTTATTGTTTGACGATGAAGGCATGCGGAGCTAGCTGAAAGAGAGTCATCTCGCTAGCGCGTTTACCTGGCGAGACATCAGTCTCTTACCAGCGAGTTTTACCCGATTTCCCCGGCCCACCACGTGACACAATTGGTAGTAATTTTTTACTCGCTGGTAAGAGTCTGATGTCTCGCCAGGTAAATCCTCGGACAGCTAGTTAGTGTCAGGTTTCGATTTCCTTTTATGGCCTCTCGTGGCATGGTTGGTTTCGACCTGGCCTTTCATTAGAAGGGGCTAGCGTTCGATCCCAAGTATGAGGTAAAAATTTATTTCTATTTGAACACGATGTTGTGTTGATATTTATCCATATTGACTCATTAGGGGTAATTTGAATGAATTACTACCAATTGTGTCACGTGGTGGGCCGGGGAAATCGGGTAAAACTCGCTGGTAAGAGACTGATGTCTCGCCAGGTAAATCCTCGGACAGCTAGTTAGCGTCAGGTTTCGATTTCCTTTTATGGCCTCTCGTGGAATGGTTGGTTTCGACCTGGCCTTTCATTAGAAGGGGCTAGCGTTCGATCCCAAGTATGAGGTAGAAATTTATTTCTATTTGAACACGATGTTGTGTTGATATTTATCCATATTGACTCATTAGGGGTAATTTGAATGAATTACTACCAATTGTGTCACGTGGTGGGTCGGGGAAATCGGGTAAAACTCGCTGGTAAGAGACTGATGTCTCGCCAGGTAAATCCTCGGACAGCTAGTTAGCGTCAGGTTTCGATTTCCTTTTATGGCCTCTCGTGGCATGGTTGGTTTCGACCTGGCCTTTCATTAGAAGGGGCTAGCGTTCGATCCCAAGTATGAGGTAGAAATTTATTTCTATTTGAACACGATGTTGTGTTGATATTTATCCATATTGATTCATTAGGGGTAATTTGAATGAATTACTACCAATTGTGTCACGTGGTGGACCAGGGAAATCGGGGTAAAACTCGCTGGTAAGAGACTGATGTCTCGCCAGGTAAATCCTCGGACAGCTAGTTAGCGTCAGGTTTCGATTTCCTTTTATGGCCTCTCGTGGCATGGTTGGTTTCGACCTGGCCTTTCATTAAAAGGGGCTAGCGTTCGATCCCAAGTATGAGGTAGAAATTTATTTCTATTTGAACACGATGTTGTGTTGATATTTATCCATATTGACTCATTAGGGGTTATTTGAATGAATTACTACCAATTGTGTCACGTGGTAGGCCGGGGAAATCGGGTAAAACTCGCTGGTAAGAGACTGATGTCTCGCCAGGTAAATCCTCGGACAGCTAATTAGCGTCAGGTTTCGATTTCCTTTTATGGCCTCTCGTGGCATGGTTGGTTTCGACCAGGCCTTTCATTAGAAGGGGCTAGCGTTCGATCCCAAGTATGAGGTAGAAATTTATTTCTATTTAAACACGATGATGTGTTGATATTTATCCATATTGACTCATTAGGGGTAATTTGAATGAATTACTACCAATTGTGTCACGTGGTGGGCCGGGGAAATCGGGTAAAACTCGCTGATAAGAGACTGATGTCTCGCCAGGTAAATCCTCGGACAGCTAGTTAGCGTCAGGTTTCGATTTCCTTTTATGGCGTCTCGTGGCATGGTTGGTTTCGACCTGGCCTTTCATTAAAAGGGGCTAGCAATCGATCCCAAGTATGAGGTAGAAATTTATTTCTATTTGAACACGATGTTGTGTTGATATTTATCCATATTGACTCATTAGGGGTAATTTGAATGAATTACTACCAATTGTGTCACGTGGTGGGCCGGGGAAATCGGGTAAAACTCGCTGGTAAGAGACTGATGTCTTGCCAGGTAAATCCTCGGACAGCTAGTTAGCGTCAGGTTTCGATTTCCTTTTATGGCCTCTCGTGGCATGGTTGGTTTCGACCTGGCCTTTCATTAGAAGGGGCTAGCGTTCGATCCCAAGTATGAGGTAAAAATTTATTTCTATTTGAACACGATGTTGTGTTGATATTTATCCATATTGACTCATTAGGGGTAATTTGAATGAATTACTACCAATTGTGTCACGTGGTGGGCCGGGGAAATCGGGTAAAACTCGCTGGTAAGAGACTGATGTCTCGCCAGGTAAATCCTCGGACAGCTAGTTAGCGTCAGGTTTCGATTTCCTTTTATGGCTTCTCGTGGCATGGTTGGTTTCGACCTGGCCTTTCATTAGAAGGGGCTAGCAATCCAGATATTACACTACAAATGACAACAAAAAATGTTGATTAAAAAGGCAAAGTATTAAAAAGACTAATAAGTATCTACATTTATTAAACCTGAACAACGCCACCTCACACATCAACACATCCAACATCCAAGTATCATTCTCCCAGACATTATGGAACCTGGAAATAGCAACGCCAGAAACCCATTAAACTTCTCAGCAACAAGAAACAAGAACAACAAAAACTGCCAAAAGACACAACATCCAAACATGAAATTCAGAAAACGGAAAAAAAATATAAATAACTCTTTTCGTATCTCGGAAGGAAGAGAGAAAATGGCACAATGGAAAGAAGAAGGAGGAGAAGAATAAGGAAGAATAAAGAAAGAGTGAAGGAAAAGGAAAAGAAAAATTAATATAAAATAGAAAACAATATTAGAAAAAGAAACTTATATTTAGTGAGTACAAAAACACAAGGATTTCTTCTTCTTTTGCTTCCAGCGTAGGACGTCTGAGTTTCCTTCACACCCCAGGGATCTTTCCATTACTGGTTGGAACCTGGAGCTCTGGCTGCCTTATTTACTGCCTGGCGGACACTATCTATCTATCTATATATATATTTATCTATCTATCTATCTATCTATCTATCTACCTACATATATATCTACCTATCTATCTATCTATCTATCTATTTATATATATATATATATATATATATGGACAGATATATATATATATATATATATATATATATATATATATATATATATATATATATATATATATATATATATATATTCTAATTTATCTCATATCTAGAAATCTTAACCACATTCTTTGTCTGTCTGTGAAGAATTAGTTATTATTTCTCAATAAAGAAATTACAGTTTCTTTTCTGATCAATCATAATAAGATGAATAAAGAAAAAATCTAGAAACATTAAATACATTAGGCGGAAAGTACATTGAAAATAGTAAAAAAGTATACAGAACCAAGTGAGAGAGAGAGAGAGAGAGAGAGAGAGAGAGAGAGAGAGAGAGAGAGAGAGAGAGAGAGAGAGAGAATTAGTATTACGATAACTAGCAGTTAAAAGTATTTTCCTGGATGCTCGTTACAGAAGTTCTGGAACGTGACAAGAAATTTGAGACAAACGCTGCTTTTTTTTTTTATTTCTTCTTTTTTCTTTTAGGGATCAAATGTTTTGGACTTATTTGGAAACTCTTTTCTACCATTTTCTCCTCCTTCTTGGAAATTAATTATAGCAAATTACGTAACGTTGAAGGTGTTCAGAGAGAGCAAAGCTCCACCATGGCTGAGAAATCCATCTCCCCACAATAGTCCCCTTAAAACCCGTGGGCCATGAGACACATTACGAATAAAGTCTCGTATAACTCTAAAAGGTATCAAACGAAAAATACCGTTTGAAATTTGCCTTCGAAAGTATAAACATGATGTGAACTTCAATATCTTCTGACATGTTATAATTAGTAGATTGTAAAAAAAAAAAAAAATTTAATTTTTCCTTGTGAACTTCAGACGATATGGGACCAAGTAAAGTTTTATATGACCTTTCACCTAAAAATAGGACGTGAACACTGACCTTTGCCTCCCTGCACAATGTCATTAATAACTCATTTTAGTATACTTTATAAAGTGCCCTTATTCTGTAAGATTCAATTTCAAGAAAAATCACCAAGTGACTTTCAATATCTAAGTACGTTCTTGACCTCTCTTCAAACACTCGCTCAAGTAGTGGATTATGAATGCCAAATATGATTCCTTACTCGTATCAATTAAGAATCATTAACAAGGTTTGTATACTTGAAATCGACCTCTTTGTACACCCTTGTAATTGAACATTGAATCATCTCTCCACATTACCTTCATTAAGAATTATTTATGCCAAACTATAATATTTCTACTTTGTATATCAGATCAAATTAATATTCGATCTTTAACTTTTAAATTTAACCTTGATCTTCACATTTCAAAATCTACCACGTATTTTTCCAAAGTTATTAAAGTTTGAGCATTGTGTCTCAGAAACGACCAAATCTGATTGTCCATCTATCCCGAATTTAATCTGAAATTCACAGACACAAAATTTCGTAGATTTCTTCTTGTAAAAATAAGCAAGTATTAATGTATTTTAGAAATAGAAATGGTATTGTTTAAGATCCTATTCATAGGCAAAATTAATTCCAATATTAGAAAATTAAACTAGATAACAGATACAAATAATAATTGGTAAATGTATAGGCATAGGGAAAAATATACATATGTTCAAGTGACGGGAACGGCTTTAGAAGTGAGAGAGAGAGAGAGAGAGAGAGAGAGAGAGAGAGAGAGAGAGAGAGAGAGAGAGAGAGAGAGAGAGAGAGAGAGAGTCTCCTGCATATATCTTACTTAAAATTTCCGAATAGCAATCACACTATTCAAAACTGCCCATTTATGTTTCTTGTATACTCGTACATTTATACATTACTTGTTATACATCTGGTAGGTGAATTCTGCATGTACTTTCCTTGAATTTTGGTGCTAATTAGTTTTTATTAGTATTAACCTATATTCGACCCATTAACTCTTTTTTTGACGATTTAATCTTCGGAAGACTTCACGAGACACAAACCTATCATAACTTGCTCTTGGTGTTCTTAATTAGGCTTGGCTGGAACACAGGCTCTTGCTTCTTAAAACTAGTATAAAGATAACCCTTAAGAGAAGGAATTTTAGAAATTCATAGAGCCTGGTGAACGGGGATATGACCATGGAACTGAAAGTTTCTTAATGTCTTTGTGATGACCAAAGAATACGAATCTTTTTGATGGGATTCTACGGAGATTGTTACCAAGGGATTAGGAGAGTCATCAGGAAAACCTTCAATGATGATCATGTCAAGCTTCTTTCTTCTTTTCCTCCGTTCTTATATCCCTTTACTGACCTATATTTTGCTATCTATACTCCATTGCATTCTATTAAAAATTCCTATATAATTCTCCGTCATCTAAATTTGATTTTTAAATTTCCTTCACTTACGACATCGTTTCCTTAATGAAATTCCGCACACAGTGGTATCGGACAAATCCACACTGTGTCAACGGAATGATAGAAAGGTTTACATTTCCATAATTCTAAAGGTGTGTGCTTCTTGTTTTATTGTTGTATGTATTATCTAAGAACAATGTTGTTACAAAATTAGCATTACTAAGCAATTTGGTAAAACTATATTTTGCCAAACTGGGATGTTATTTAATAAATCACGGAATTGTCATGTGTCCCCTTGGCTTACCGTCGAATAAAGCCTAAATTCATACCAAATCATCCATGAGGATACATTAAATACAACACCTGAAATTTCGAGTCATCCAATCTATGAATTTGAGCATTTTTTATCAGAACGCAATCCTTATTACCAAAATGATGGAATAAAACATATGAAAGAAAAACACCTATCTAGACAAGATACAGCTTTATCGGTTATTTAGTTTACATAAGAATACCTGATAGTGTATAAATGGATATCAATACGACTCGGTAGACTACATCTCAAGACGAAAACATTTCCTTCCTCAACTTATTTTATTGTTTGATCATACGAATGAGCAGTGAAAACCTTAAAACATGTTATTGCCTTTATCATCCTGACTAGAATTACCATTATTGGTAGCATAGAAAATAATACTAACAAAACAGCAGTAAGAGTAATAATGATGATAATAAAAATATAAATAATAATAATAAAAAATAATAATAATAATAATAATAATAATAATAATAATAATAATAATAATAATAATAATTATAATAATAATGGGTGTGGAGTCTTCTTAACTATATCCCAAGTAGGGAAAGGAGGAACATCACTTACCTACCAAATCCAGCCCTCACAGAAGTTATGGTCTCCGAAACGGCTCCTCAATAAATGTCAGCCCCATACAACAGTCCGTAGGCAATAAACAACAACTCCATCTCCCCTTTAATCCTACAACAAATCACTTTTATAGCGATGGGCTGACTATAATTAGCTATTCTTTCTGACGCGTCAATTGTATAAAGAAACGACTGTTGGATCCAGGTTATGGACCATTCCAGCGATGCCTCCTGGAAAGAACGAGCGAGTCCATTTCCAGCCATCGGCCAACGATTTATTCCTTCGGGAACAACGGGAAAAAGGCCACTTAGTTGTCTTGATGGCTAACAACGTGTGATCATTGCCATGAGTCACCAGACCGTTAATAGTAGACTGAGGGGTTCTGAATAAGGGATTCTATGGGGGAGGAGGACTCAGGGAAAGAAGGATTTGGGGGGAAGAAGGAGGAGAGGAGGAGGCATGGGGAAGGAGGAAGGGTGAAAGGCCTTAAGGATGGGTGACATTCCTATCAATTCATAAAAAAAAAAAAATCATAATTCCTATGACGGTTAGCTATCTATACAGCTGGAAATATTAATATTATGTGATGAACAAAAATCCTAAATACATTTATTTACTAAAAGGAATTATCATTCAACGACAAAAATGATCACAACTCGAAGGAAAAAACTTCGGGAGAAAAATCCTTGCATCAGGGGAACACCAACTTTCAAAATTCACAGAATGAAGAGGATAACGTAACGACATTAAAGCTTCTTAACGCCACGACTACGAGCTTAGGATGCGAGTCCTTTGATAGGACTCTATTCTAATTTATACCAGTGGATGATGCAAGACATCAAAGGTTCCTTTTTAGGCTGATCTAGAGAAGATTTCCTGCCTTTTATCCTTCTCTTTCTTGTATCGATAATCTCGTTTTACTCTCAATTTTCCATATCTTTATTCTCTTAGATTGATTTAGCTTTCCATTTTGCACTTGTTCCGCTCATTACTTGCTCTTTTTATGTATCATTTATTGTTGCATTGTTTTCTGAATTTTTCTTCTTTCTCTATGACTTTTCCACAGGGACACAAGGTTGATTAAAAGTAATTTACAAAATATACTGAGCTTCAACTGTAAGTTAAATAGCAATTATCACAATAAGTTAAACATTTGGCATCTTTATCAGAAATCGACAACAGGTACAACCTAAATATTTATTTTTCCAACGAACGTCTCTTCTTTTTTTGTTATTTTGAAACTGTAATTTCATATGTAAGGATCAAAGATGATTGTAAGTTCATTTCCCTAAGAAAGACATCCTATAAATAAGTAAATATTTTAATATTAGGAGCAACGATACTATCGTGCCAAACATTCATTGTGAAGTGGAAGTATCAGATGGTGAATGATTGGGGACCGATATTTATTATCCCCTAGAGCAGATAGACCAAAATAATGAGATCACTAAATCTTAAATGAAATTATAAACTGATATCTCTTTTATTCATATAAAAAGAGATTGCTGTACAAAACGAAAAAGGTTGAGGTTATAGAATTTCTAAATGAAATAGTGTAAACGTTTTTTAATATTAGCTACATCTCACAAAAAAAAAAAAAAATAATTTGTTCATTGCTATAGCTTAACCACTACACATGAATGTATGTATGTATGTATACACCAGTAACGACAGCCAAAAATGAAGCTGTTTCTTGTGTATTGTAGGAAAAAGGAATTAGGCCATTTAATCACCATACTGGCCATTGCAGATTACTGATGAAGGGAGACTTTAGTCTGATTAATCATAGCAAACCAACTTAGTATGCGTGGCCCTGACTAGTACAGTTTTGCTGATCATGGCGATACACAAACCCTTCCACGACTTTAAGGAAGGGCTGGGGTTCGATCATAATACGATATAGAAACTTATTTCTATTTGAGCACGATAGTGTGTTTTCATCCACACAAACACGCTAACATACATACATATATATATATATATATATATATATATATATATATATATATATATATATATATATATATATATGTATATATATATATATATATATATATATATATATATATATATATATATATATATATATATATATATATGTATGCATATATATATACATATATATTTATATATATATATATATATATATATATATATATATATATATATATATATATATATATATACATATATATATATATATATATATATATATATATATATATATATATATATATATATATATATATATATATATATATATATATATGGAATAGAAAAGGTTTTCCAATATTTGCTGGTCCCCTGCAGCACACAGCCAGCTACGATGGACAGTCCCATCACCATTCTTTGCCCTTACCCACCAAAAGAAACACTTGTACAGCAATCCAATGACGTTAATTGGGAATTCGCTCTAGCAAGTGAATGAAAATAAAAAGCCAAGTGGAATCTAGCTCCAAGACTATTCCACTGACACCTCCTAGAAGGGAGGATGGAAGGGGGTTATTTCCCACTCTACCAAGAACAGAGAGAGAGAGAGAGAGAGAGAGAGAGAGAGAGAGAGAGAGAGAGAGAGAGAGAGAGAGAGAGAGAGAGAGAGAGAGAGCATAATCGTCCTGACTGTTGTTGGTGACAGGATGAGTTCTTCGTTAGAATAGTAACAATGGATAAGAGGAATTGCAGGAGAGGAGTCTAGACTGGGAGGTGATAATCACTGCCAAAGGTTCGTGATAAAATGACAGCATTGTTAATGTTGTTGGTAATGACGTACACTTATCATCTGCATTTAAGTACCAACAACTTAGAATATATTTCAAAATGTATAGATAAATATACTGTATTCTCGGGTCGAGTGTATGACCAAAAATCATAAATATAAGTTTGAAGGAACGTTACGAGTCATTCGTAATGAAATACATATAAATGTCCATAGTTAATACTTATGTATACAATAAATGTAAAAAAAAAATAATAATAATAATAAACGTATCTTCTGATACCCTTAAAGAACAATTTTACTCTTCAAGGCACCCTCCAAAAACCCTTACTAGGAAATTAAATTACGTCAGTGTGTACAGTAATTTTTCATTTAGCGAAGGGACTCATATACACGAAAAAGAAAAACAAGAATTTAAAAACGTTTTAACTGCTTAATAAATCAAAGGAAGAAGAGAGAATAAAAAAAATGGTCACTTCGACACTATTGTGAAACAAATATAAACAAATGCATATTTCCTCTTTGCATATACTGGCTACTCTAAATTCACTTCAGAATTCTATAAATCTAAAAACATAAATGGAATAAGATTTCACTCCCACCTTCATTTTTAGGTTCAAAGAATCCAATGAAGTTTTATTATAATAACTATTTACATTTTTGGGAAGTAGATTCTCTTTCTGAGAAATAAAAAAAGTTAAAGTAATTACAGCTTCAACTGCATTCAATCTGTACGAAACTTTTTTCTTTCTTACCATTTTTCTTTCGCTAAATTCTGCCAGCATTGTAGGCACTCAGCCATTTGTTCTTTCCCATTTTACTGAAGAAAACAATAAGAAATAGGACATGAGTCATAAATCACAGGGGAAATTCCTTGATAGAGAAGGGGGGGGGGGGGCAGGGGTTCGGTGATCAGTTTCAGTTACAAAAATCTTATTAGTTTCTATTTCTCGGCCAACAAACATTTGCTCATTTTTTTTTACTGGGGATAGACTAGGCACTAGAGAATGTAATCCGTTCTGTTAGATTGCAAGGCCTTTCAGCCGACGTAGGCTCTGGCAAATGTTCCAGTCCTCAATTGTCATTTACATTGAAAGGGTATTTCTCTTTTTATTACATCTATTTATATATTAAACACTTGCATGAAAAACGAAGTTTTCTAAAATGGAGCTGAAGGAAGATTTTTAGTAGTAAAAAAGTTTTACAGCTGGAAGTCACAGTAAGTAATAGAGACTAGGATAGAAGGAGGAAGTAAAGGAGAAAGCAAGAGCTATTATAATAAGAAATTCATGTTTTCTGTGTAGTGGTATCAGGGAGGGTCTTTTATAATTTTTGACCTTGTTTATAATAAGATCGGGCTCAAAAGAAATGCGAAGACCTTTTAAAACAAGTGAGATATATATGAAGAGGATTTCAGTAAGATTTCTAAGGAACGGGGATCTTGCATGTTCTGTAGCTTGCTTTAGGATCAGGTGGAGTAGGAGGGGTTGGAAGTAGGGGTCCCTTTGAGGGTAGCCATAACTTTCCATATACAAACGTTAAATCCGCTTGTGCAGTATTTATCACTAGTTGCAAACGTAGTCAGGTGAAGTGACTGATCCAGTTGGGGAGACACAGGGTAGTTGCAAATTACAGCTTTCTTCACTTTTGCAGAAGGATCAAGCTGTTCCTTCGTTGGTCCTAGATAATAATTTTTCTTATAAGAGCGTGCTAACAGGAAGACGTGCAATTGGAGTGTTTCTCCTTAGAAGTTCTTCCTATTAGAGGGAAAAAACTTATCCGAGTGGAGATTGTACCTTCGAGCTGGCTGCTGACTGATTTGCTTGCACTGTGGGCGGGACTCAGAATCAGATAAGCTCCTCAAGGCAGATGATAACACTTGTGTTCTGCCTATGGTGTTAATTCCTGGGTGTGCTAAACAGTTTCCTAATTGACAGATGCATTATATCAGGCAGGTTACCGTCTCGTAAATCTTCAGTCAACAGCGTTTCGTTTACTTTTTGTCATCTAGGTTAAAATATTGTGGATTGCCGAAGGTTCATAATGCTGTTGGCTGGTGTGCAGAAGAAGCATTTCCTGACTGATTTTGTGGTTGATTTTCCTGCTTTATGAGGAGAGTCTTGAGTATCTAAAGGCAATTTTTGTTAGGGGCGGTGCAGATGATTTTTATATTGCTGAAAATGTTTTCCCTTGTTATTTATTTGACAAGTAATTTCTGTGAATGAGCTTTGATGACGCCCTGCCATAAAGTGCAAATGTTAGGAGAATAGCATAGTTGTCATAACAACGTAGCTGTCGCGCAATCCACAGATGAATATGTAAATCAGTAGAGGGCATAGATTTTCTTCAGACTGTCCTACTTAGGAGGAGCAGGGTTTCTTTTTTTTTTTCTTTTTTTCGCCACTTGGTAATATATATCCAAATTCAGGGACTTCTGATGGGCCATGACATAAACAATCCTCACAATGATATTGCCCACGTCATCTTCCCTTAAATTATAGGCTAGATCTCTCTATTTTTTTGCATCGTTATAACACCTATTCAGGAACTATTCTTACTTTTCGTTGACTTATTACTTATTGGGAAATGTTCCCTTTGGCATAAGCTGAAATCGTAGCGAGATTGTCTGATTCGGCCCCCAGTTCAGAGTAAGACTAACTAATTAGAAACTTGCTCAAAAGTAACATATCCACTGGCCTAGTTCTTCCTACCTATGAAAAATCGATATTCCAAAAGGATTACCCTGATATTTCGTATGAATCCTGACAATCCCCAGCTTTAAAATGAGCAAGACTTGTTTGCTCGAAACATCCCGATACTGAAAAACATTAACAACTGTGGAACTGTAACTGATATCCGAACCTGGAATTTCAATTGGGATTTCCCCTTAATGGGTAGAATAGAAAAGAACAAATGACCTCACAACTATTATCGTGAAAGATAATAATTTGAAATTAAAAAAAAAAAGCTTCGTATAAATTGAATGCCACTGAAGCAACAATTATTATTATACCTTACTATCATCATCATCATCATCATCATCATCATCATCATACTCATTGTTATTATTATTATTATTAATATTATTAATATTATTAATATTATTATTATTATTATTATTATTATTATTATTATTATTATTATTATTATTATTATTATTATTATTACCAACGAAATCGAGTTAGTGCATAAAATGTTGAATATAGCATAGGAGTGACTATTTATGAATAAAATCAGTGAAGAAATTCACCTAAGATTCAAAAAGCAAATGAAAGCATAATTTATCCAAGTATTAAATACTATTTTATCCTATTAAGAGAAACTAGCCTGAGATAATCCCAGTTTTTAACCTGAGTAGGATTTGGGAATTCAGATTCTTTATAATTTTATATCATTATTTAAGCTTTTAAAATAATTCAGTTGACTCAAACGGAGGAGGCCTTCTATAACTCTACAGAAAAACATGTAAAACTCTACAGTATAATGCAGCTATGTTTCGACAGCATTAATTACATCCTTTGGATTAGAATTTATATTTAGCAAATTCCTTATGTATCCAGGGATGTTGTGTGCGTAACAACTCAAGTGTGCAAGTAGTACAAGTAATAAACTCCACAATTAGATCGATTTCCTGTCTTCCAGCCCGTTTGTAGCCCCTTTCAGCAGCTGCCCCTATAGAAGTAAGCTGAATGGAGCCCAAGGCTTAGGATGTAACTTAATGTCGTTAGTTGCAATCATAACCTCTCAAATTACAACTATTCTAATGGTAAAATAATAATAATAATAATAATAATAATAATAATAATAATAATAATAATAATAATAATAATAATAATAATGATAATAATAATAATAATAATAATGTGGAAATTTTGTGCTCATGGACTTTTCTTCGTATAAAAAATATGTTCAGAATAATTTTCGTGCAAAAGGGGCCGATGCTATGACATAGAGACACTAGGAAACATTCATTCCGTGTTTTAATTTTCTACGGATGAAATTGTGTGAAGAATACAAATAAGAATAAAAAAGAGAGAACATGTATATTTCATTCATTCATCTAATATCTCCTCATGAGGATTAATGGTGTCACGTCAAGAGAATAACAAAACTTCTGCGACTGAGATATATCAAGAGAAAACCACAATACTTTATCAGATGTGGCAATTTTTCTTATCCATCCTAAGCTTCTTCTCAGATGTTCTAAATATACCTGACAAACAGAAGGCCAAAACAAATAAAGGAAAACCCAGAACTGGCAATGGCCATCCGGAAGATGTAAAGTTTTCAATAGATCATCAAAAGGTCCCTTTCCCTGTTTATTCTAATTTCAAAATTGTCGCCGAAACCAAATTCTCGAAATACTTAGGAAAAGTGAGTAGATTACTGCTGTGTCAAATCAACAAATGTGAAGGAAGGAATTGAATACCAGAAGTAGAAGATAAGCAACAAAGCAGCCATGGGTCCACACCCATCAGCATCGAGGCAATGTAAGACTGATATAATGTTAGTTACGAGGATTTTATTGCTTTGAGAAAGTCACAAAACAAAGACTGCTGGAATTCCGTGGCCACAGTTTTATGACAAAATAGTTGGCAAGGGATTCCCTACAAGAAATACCTCACCCTATTTTTCATTCAGCTTTAACGGAGAATCTTATCGCCAGATCGTTTCTAGTCTCACATCCCCCACCCCCACCCCACCCCCCAAAAAAGGGATTTACTGACACATCTGAATCTTTTAATTTGAAAGCAAAATACCGGCGTCTAAGTTTACAGGGATTTTTGCCATAGTTCTGAGACAATATTGTCTGTGTGGGATGTTCACATTGTTCTATTCTAGCTGGGGTTTTTAATTCTTATTTTAGGATTCATTTAAAATCAAACACCTAATAGTTTTGGCAAACAGAACGTGATTTGCTCTACGTGCTTAGGGATTTCATGAACTATTTTTGGGAATAAATTTTTCAAATTAAACAACCACAAATATCAATGATCAGATATGGCATTTGTAATTCAAATTCTCTGAGTGCCCAAAATCTCTCTTTTTATATCCCAAACCTTATTGGACTAGATTCAATCGGTTGATAATAAACGTTTTACTCATCTAAATTGTCAACTGCACACCAAATTAACTTACTTATGCGCGTAAACACGTAGGTATGTCGGTGTATATACAGTATGCAAACACGCACACATATACACACTGGTGTACTCAACCCGTCAAAAACTACAGCCAAATATTTACATATACTGTATATACGCACACACGCATCCACCCCCCCCCCCCTTTCCGACGCAACAGTAGGTAGTATGTTACAAGAATTTATGAAAAGTGTTACTGATTAGTTGAAATTACAAAGATGCAGCTAAAGAGGTGTTCAGTTATAGAGTGATGCAAGAAAGAAATGAACGCATAGAGAGAGAGAGAGAGAGAGAGAGAGAGAGAGAGAGAGAGAGAGAGAGAGAGAGAGAGAGAGAGAGCATGAATTTAATTTTATATTGGACATAAAATAAATAAGGAAATGGACATCCGATTTAAAATCTTCTGGTTAAAATGGTTTAAATTTTCCAGGATAAAAAAAATGAAAAAAAAAAAAAAAAAACTTCGAAATATAGGGTTAAGTCTTTGTATACGATTATTTGTCTTCAGATTTCACCTATTTCTTTATGGGGTTATTTTTTCTTAACTGGTTTTTCCCAAGAAATAGATTTAATTCGAAATCTTCGTGTTCTTGGTAAGTACACAATGCTCTACTGCAACATAATCTGATTTCTAAAATCATAATAAAAAATTATTACTACAAGCATATAAAGCAACCTATAAAAATAGACGAAGTAGTACAGGAAAAATACAAACGAAGCACAAAAAGAATTTAACTGAGTGACAGCTATGCTTTTAGGCCATGTTGCTCTGAAAAAAATGAAAAAAAAAAAATTGGATTAGATTGTACCATCATCGACATTCCAACACCATTAAACCTTCAGTCATAAATCGATGACGTCACAATCAATCAATCAATTCTCATTAACTTAAAATTTTCTGTTTGACACATTGCATGAATTGGAATGGAGAAATTTGCATATTAACTCAAAAAGACCACAGCGTGACATATTCAATAATCATCATCATGTCACTGACAATTTTATTTTTTTCAGAACTACAGTAAATGGAGGTTAGTTTAAAATATGAATAAGAGTAAATTAGTTATTTTATTTCATGAATTTGCTTTGCTGAATAAATACTATATGCAATATAATTAGTTCTCTTACTTCTCAAGTGTCGTCTAATCTATCCAACACAAGGTTATGAAGAAAAGAATTAATATGGTAATTCCCAACCCACACCCTACCCCACTTCTCTCTCTCTCTCTCTCTCTCTCTCTCATGTTCACAAGTAGTCACAGAACGTGCACCCTGCTCCAATCGACTCAACTTATTCTTGTTATTAACTGCTTTTCATCCCTCTGTATATAATGGAGCATTTTTTTTTTAATTTCAAAAGAAATAAATATAAATACAATATTTGAGAATTTGTGCTACTGTTTACCAGGCAGATAGAAAAATAGGCAAATAATCTCACCAATGTCGTTTTCAATTTATCATTGTGATGAGAAGTTTAATTAAGATAAAGAAAATGCCCCCTCCTAGCAATCTGTAGGACAGGAGTTCGAGCCATGTTTAATATATATAGCAACTATATCAAGTGTCTGCAACCTCCCCGTCCTTGTGAGCTGGGGATGGGGGAGGGCTTGGTTTAGATGACTTTA